>NC_092382.1:108456970-108697776 GCF_030028105.1 Mobula birostris | reverse complement strand
CATGGTCAGTTCTGGAGAGTGGGCAAAGAAATGGCAGATGAGATAGTATGTTGAGACATTGTCGCGGAAAAGGAATACTCGGACCCGGAGGGAGAGGGCCGTAGAATATTCTTTATTCGTCACATTATATCATGGGGAGCCTAGAACCGAAAAGCGGGATCCTGGAGCTCCCTCAAACAAGGAAACTCAGTCATATTTATACATCAGTGGGACGTGACGAGAGACACATAGTTGGATTTTTGTTTACTGAAGTAAAGGTCACGTGCCTCAGGACATTGTACGACCAGATAATTCCTTATTTGAACCTTCGTCGAGCATTTCCAGAGAACGCTACAGAACAGGGAAGTAACAAAAATATGTTCTTGAGCAGCAACACATTTGACTTAAGTGTTACCTCTCAAAAAAATATATCAGGCCAGCTGGCTCAACCGCAGACATATGAAAATTCTCAGAAAAAAAGAAGTACAGATGCATATATTTTTATAACTCGGTTGCAGGGCACAGTTCAGTCACACAGAGTACATTAGTTTCAGATAAACGATTGTGGACTTTGAATGCACATTTTAAAACAAATCATTAGCCCCCAATGCCCAATACAATGCAAGGCCTTGATATTTTCTTCCACTGTTCCCTCTTTGTTAATCTTCTAGATTAACACTCCTTACTGGGGTATTGCAACCTCCTCCTCATCAGGGAGTTCAGAAGGGGAAGAGACTCTCCTTCCCTGGGTACAGCTCCGCACCCCACCAATGTTCCCTGCTGTCCTTTCATCCTTTGGGGTACCATAGGGACCTTTTGAGGGCCAGAGAAGGCTCCTTTCATTAAATGATAACAGCAGAATTGCAATGCAGTACATACACAGCACCCTAAACACATATCATCGCCACTGAAACTATTCCATGCGTTACCCAGCCTCGCCAGCCAGAAAAAAATAGCACTTTTTTTATCTCCCACCACTTTTTTCCCGAACCAAAATTCTTGAACAGTTTCTCTATCTTTCTAATGTCCACTATCTTCACTTTTATGTGCTGATCAGTTATATTTTCAGAGGCATCGGGGATACAGGTGCAACATTAGTTCCCTACTAACGCACAGACCCCTCCTTCTTAGGCTAATACTTCTTCTCCACTTTCCTGTTTCTTTGTATTTGCTTCCCACGCTGTTAGGATTAATCAATCCCACCCCCAATATGATTATCGCCACTACTTCCTTCATATGAGTCCTCTATTGAGCATATATTTTGTTAATAATCTGTCACCATGTATATAACATGAGGTGCAGGTTAAAATAAATTTATGTTCCGGTCTCTCACTAACACTTTGTTCTTGGTTCTCAGAGCCGTTCCTCTCTCTCTCTCTGGGAAGATTTGACCTGTTCGGTATTTTATTTCGTCCTTGTCGTGGTGCAACCGACGCCTGCTGACATGTGTTCAATTAGGTCTCTTCTTCACCTTAACGGCTGTATGGGTCATCATCCGCCTGGGAGAGAAAGAGTCTTTATTTACCGATCTCCCATTTATTCTGTCTACCGGCTTAATGGATGCATGTTACCTTCAGTTAAAGGTGCCTGGGTTAACTGGACCCTCTCATACAATTTCCCTGCCCCCTGACACAATGCTTGTGCGTATTTTAGTGTTTTCCTATCATTGTATATTAGCACTACTTTTTTCTGTTGTCATGGGAGGCTCAGTTCCTGCTGTCATAGGCAGCCCCATCAATATTTAATGAGGGGTAAGTCCTGTATTTCTATCCTTCTGATTTCACATCGCGTACATTACTAAGGGCATTGCCTCTTGCCGTCCGAGACCGTTTTGCTGACAATAATTTGTCAAAGTCGCTTTTATTTCACCGTTTCCTCTTTCCACCATACCTGAGGGCTGAGGCTGGTAGCAGATATGCAATTTCTAATGGAACCCCAAGTCTTCCTTCAGTCCCTGTGCTAATTTATTTGTAAAACGGGTTCCACTGTCGCTATTCACCCTAGGGGAATTCCAAACCTAGGTATAATGTCTTTCATAAATATGTTCACCACAGTTCTTACATCATTCCTCCCAGTTGGATAGCCCTCCTCCCATCTGAAAAACCATGTCCACTATTACCAATATATACGTAAACCTCCGTTTAGCAGGCATATGTACAAATTCAATTTGCAGGGCCGTTTAAATAACGGTGTACAACCCGATCAGCGATGGATCCAAGGGGATATCGGTTTGTGGATCCAGAACGGGCTTGCCCACAGGAGGCAAAGAGTGGTTGTAGACGGGTCATTTTCTGCATGAAGGTCGGTAACCAGTGAAGTGCCTCATGGATCTGTTCTGGGATCCTTACAGATCCTGACAGATTAGCCATGATCAGAGTGAATGTAGGTGCTAGCACGATGGGATGAATGGCGGACTCTTGCACCTATTATCTATTGTCTATTGTCCATTGTCTTACTCTTCGTGATTTTTATACATGACCTGGATGAGGAAGTGGATGGGTGAGTTAGTAGGTTTGTTGATGACACAAAGGTTGGAGGTGTTGAGGATAGTGTAGATTGCTGTCAGAGGTTACAACGGGACATTGATAGGATGCCAAACTGGGCTGAAAAGTGGCAGATGGAGTTTACCCCACATTAGTGTGTGATGGTTTATTTTGGCAGGTCAAACATCACGGCAGGATATAGCATTGTTTGTAAGAGTCTTGGCTGTGTGGAGGATCAAAGAGATCTTGGGGTCCGAGTCCATCGGGCATTCAAAGCAGCTGCTCAGGTTAACTCTGTGGTTAAGGAGGCGTACAGTGTATTGGTCTTCAACAATCGTGGAATTGAATTTAGGAGCCGAGAGATAATGTTCTAGCTATATAGGACTCTGGTCAGACCCCACTTGGAGTACTGGGCTCATTTCTGGTCATCTCACTACAGGAAGGATATAGAAACCACAGAAGGGGTGCAGAGGAGATTTACAAGGATGTTGCCTGGATTGGGGAGCATGCCTTATGAGAATAGGTTGAGTGAACTCGGCCTTTTCTCCTTGGAGCGACGGAGGATGACAGTTGACTTGACAGAGATGTATAAGGTGATGAGAAGCATTGATCGTCTGGATAGTCAGAGGCTTTTCCCCAGGGCTGAAATGGTTGCCACAAGGGGACACAGGTTTAGGGTGCTGGGGAGTAGCTACAGAGGAAATGTCAGGGGCATGTTTTTTACTCAGAGAGTGGTGAGTGCGTGGAATGGGCTGTCTAGTATGGGTAAGCCTGGTAATTTCTACGGTAGGGACATGTTCGGCAAAACTTTAAGGGCCTGTATTGTGCTGTTGGTTTTCTGTTTCTATGCTCCTATCTCATCCGATCCCGGCGATTTATCCAACTTGATGCTTTCCAAAAGCTCCAGCACATCCTCTTTCTTAATATCTCCATGCTCAAGCTTTTCAGTGTCCTTCAAGTCATTACTACAGTAACCAAGATTCTTTTCCACAGTGAATACTGAAGTAAAGTATTCATTAAGTACCACTGCTATTTCCTCCGGTTCCATACACGCATTCCCACTGTCACACTTGACAGGCCGTGCTCTTTCACGTCGAATCATCTTGCTCTTCACATATTTGAAGAATGCCCTGGTGGGTTCCTTAATCCTGCCCGCCAAGGCTTTCTCATGGCCCCTTCTGTGTCTCCTAATTTCCCTCTTAAGCTCCTTCTTATTTGCCTTATAATCATCTGGATCTCTAACATTACCTTGGGCTAGAAACATGGAAACATAGAAAATAGGTGCAGGAGTAGGCCATTCGTCCCTTCGAGCCTGCACCGCCATTCAGTACAATCATGGCTTTTGTACATGTCCAACCTGTTGCACAAGAGCTTCCAGTGATCCAGAAGTCTAAATCCCTGCCGCCTGCTCCAATCCCTCAGCCACTCATTTATCCTCCACGTCATTCTATTCCTATGCTGACTGTCAGGTGGCACAGACATTAATCCCCAGATTACTACCTTTGAGGTCCTGCTTCTCAACTTCTTTGTGAAGTTAAGAAATGACAAGTGTAAAAAGACACTAATAGCAGTTATACACAGGCCTTCAAAATACAGCAGGGATGTGGACTACCAGTTACAGCTGGAAATACAAAAAGCGTGTCAGAAGGAAATTGTCAAGAGAATTATAGGGGATTTTATTATGAAAGTGGATTGAAAAAGTCTGGAAGGTACTGGATCTCAGGATAGGGAGCTTATAGAATGCCCAAGGGATGGATATTTGTTGCAACTTTTGCATGAGCCCACCGGGATCAGCTGTTTTGGATTGGGTGCTGTGTAATGAACCTGAGGCGATTGAGTTCAGTTTCAAATTTGAAAAGGAGAAGCTGCTGCCAGGTGTATGAATATTTCAGTAGAACAAAGGGAATTACAGTGGTATGAGAGAGGAACCGGCCCAAGTCGAATGGAGAAGTAATCTAGATAGAGGGACGGTAGAGCAGAATAAGATGAAATTCCTACAACACGTATACCGAGTTGGATACTGTTGCGGGGGAAGACTTACCTGGGACAAGCTGTAGCAGCCGGATCTCTGGCACCGAGTCTGGTTCTGCAGTGCAGAAGGGAGGGTGGAAAAAAAGGGGAGCGGTAGTGATAGAGCACACGATAGATATAGGTACCATCAGGAGGTTCTGCAGTCGTGACAGAAACTCCCGGATGGTTTGCTGCCTCCCGGGTGCCAGGGTCAGGGATGCCTCTGATCGCTTGCAGAGTATTCTAAAGTAGGAGGGTGAACAGTCAGATGTCATAGTACACAATGACGTAGGAAGAAAGAGAGGGAAGGTCCTGAAGAGTGAGTATAGAGAGCTTGGTAGGAAGTTAAAATGCGGGACCTGAAGGGTGTTAATCTCAGGATTGCGTATTTCAGTACTTTCTTATCATTGCATATTGGTACTACTTTTTCTGTGGTCATGGGAGGCTTAGTTCCTGCTGTCATCGGCCGCCCCATCAATATTTAATGAGGAGTAAGTCCTGTATTTCTATCCTTCCAATTTCACATCGTGTACATTATTGAGGGCATTGCTTCTGGCCGCCCGAGACCGTTTTGCTGACAAATATTTGTCAAAGCCGCTTTTATTTTCCCGTTTGCTCTTTCCACTATACCAGAATACTGAGATTGTTAGGGGATATGCAATTTCTACTGGAACGCCAAGATTTCCTTCAGTCCCTGTACTAATGGATTTACGAAGGGGAAATCGTGCTTGAATCGGGTAATTTTTTGAGTATACACTATGAAAATGGACAAGGGACAGCCAGTGGATATAGTGCACCTGGACTTTCAGAAATCCTTTCATATAGTCCCACATAGGAGATTAGTGGGCAAAATTAGGGCACATGGTATTTGGGGCAGAATACTGAGATGGACTGACAATTGACTTGTTGACAGGAAACAAAGAGCAGCGATAACGGGTCTCGTTTGGAATGGCAGACCGTGAACAGTTGGGTACTGCGGGGTCCAGTGCTGGTACCGCAGCTGCTTACAATATACATTAATAATTTAGATGAAGGGATTAAAAGTAACATTACCAAATTTTCAAGTGGCACAAAGCTGTGTGGCTGTGTGAAATGTGAGGAGGTTGTTATGGGAATGCAGGGTGACTTGAACAGACTGAGTCAGCGGGCGGATGCATAGCAGATGCAGTTTAATGTAGATAAATGTGGGGTTATCCACTTTGGTGGTAAGAACCACCAGACTATTCTCTAAATAGAGTGACGTTCTGAAAAAGGGAAGTACAACGAGATCTAGGTGTTCTTGTACATCAGTCACTGAAAGTAAGCATGCAGGCACAACAGGCAGTGAAGAAAGCTAAGGGCATGATGGCCTTCATAACAAGGGAAATTGAGTATAGGAGCAAAGATGTCCTTCTGCAGCTGTACACGGCCCTGGTGAGACCACACTTGGAGTATTGTGTTCAGTTCTGGTCTCCAAATTTGAGGAAGTACATTCTTGCTATTGAAGGAATGCAGCGTAGGTTCACAAGGTTAATTCTCGAGATGGCGGGACTGGCATATAGAACATAGAACATAGAATAGTGCAACACAGTACAGGCCCTTCGGCCCACAATGTTGTGCCGACCCTCAAACCCTGCCTGCCATATAAGCCCCCACCTTAATTTCCTCCATATACCTGTCCAGTAGTCTCTTCAACTTCACTCGTGTCTCTGCCTCCACCACTGACTCAGCCAATGCATTCCACGCACGAACCATTCTCTGAGTAAAAAACTTCTTTTAATATCCCCCTTGAACTTCCCACTCCTTACCTCAAAGCCATGTCCTCTAGTATTGAGCAGTGGTGCCCTAGGGAAGAGGCGCTGGCTGTCCACTCTATCTATTCCTCTTATTATATTTTACACCTCTATCATGTCTCCTCTCGTCCTCCTCCTCTCCAAAGAGTAAAGCCCTAGCTCCGTTAATCTCGGATCATAATGCATACATTCTAAACCAGGCAGCATCCTGGTAAATCTCCTCTGGACCCTTTCCAATGCTTCCACATCCTTCCTATAGAGAGGTAACCAGAACTGGACACAGTACTCCAAGTGTGGCCTAACCAGAGTTTTATACAGCTGCATCATTACATCGCGACTCTTAAACTCTATCCCTCGACTTAGGAAAGCTAACACCCCATAAGCTTTCTTAACTACCGTATCCACCTGTGAGGCAACTTTCAGGAATCTGTGGACATGTACCCCGAGATCCCTCTGCTCCTCCACACTACCAAGTATCTTGTCATTTACTTTGCACTCTGCCTTGGAGTTTGCCCTTCCAAATTGTACCACCTCACACTTCTCTGGGTTGAAGTCCATCTGCAACTTTTGCATCCTATCAATGTCTCTCTGCAATCTTTGACAATCCTCTACACTATCTACAACACCACCAACCTTTGTGTCGTCTGCAAACTTGCCACCCCACCGTTTTACCCGCACATCCAGGTCGTTAATAAAAATCACGAAAAGTAGATATCCCACAACAGATCTTTGTGGGACACCACTAGCCACACCTCCCTCTGTCTTCTACAGGCAAGCCAATTCTGAATCCACCTGGCCAAACTTCCCTGGATCCCATGCCTTCTGACTTTCTGAATAAGCCTACCGTGTGGAACCTTGTCAAATGCCTCAGTAAAATACATATGGATCACATCGACTGCACTACCATCATCCATATGCCTGGTCACCTCCTCAAGGGACTCTATCAGGCTTGTTAGACACGATCTGCCCTTCAGAAAGCCATGCTGATTGTCCCTGATCAGACCATGATTCTGTAAATGCTTATAGATCCTATCTCTAAGAATCTTTTCCAACAGTTTTCCCACCACAGACGTAAGACTCACTGGTCTATAATTACCCGGACTATCCCTACTACCTTTTTTGAGCAAGGGGACAACATTCGCCTCCCTCCAATCCTCCGGTACCATTCCCGTGGACAACGAGGACATAAAGATCCTTGCCAGACCTCAGCAATCTCTTCTCTCCCCTTGTGGAGCAGCCTGGGCAATATTCCGTCAGGCTCCGGGGACTTACCTGTCCTAATGTATTTTAACAACTCCAACACCTCCTCTCCCTTAATATCAACATCCTCCAGAACAACAACTTCACTCATATTGTCCTCACTATCATCAAGTTCCCTCTCATTGGTGAATACCGAAGAGAAGTATTCATTGAGGACCTCGCTCACTTCCACAGCCTCCAGGCACATCTTCCCACCTTTATCTCTAATCAGTCCTACCTTCACTCCTGTCATCCTTTTTTTCTACACATAATGGAAGAATGCCTTGGGGTTTTCCTTTACCCTACTTGCCAAGGCCTTCTCTTGCCCCCTTCTTGCTCTTCTCAGCCCCTTCTTAAGCTCCTTTCTTGCTTCCCTATATTCCTCAATAGACCCATCTGATCCTTCCTTCCTAAACCTCATGTATGCTGCCTTCTTCCACCTGACTAGATTTTCCACCTCACTTGTCACCCATGGTTCCTTCACCCTACCATTATTTATCTTCCTGACCGGGACAAATTTATCCTTAACATCCCGCAAGAGATCTCTAAACATCGACCACATGTCCATAATACATTTCCCTGCAAAAACATCATCCCAATTCACACCCCCAAGTTCTATCCTTATAGCCTCATAATGTGCCTTTTCCCAATTAAAAATGTTCCTGTCCTCTTTAATTCTATCCTTTTCCATGATGACACTGAAGGCCAGGGAGCGGTGGTCACTGTTCCCCAGATGCTCAACCAGTGAGACATCTGTGACCTGACCCAGTTCATTACTTAATATTACATCTAGTATGGCATTCCCCCTGGTCGGCCTGTCCACATACTGTGACAGGAATCCGTCCTGGGCACCCTTAACAAACTCTGCCCCATCAAAACCGTTCGAACTAATCAGGTGCCAATCAAGATTAGGGCAGTTAAAGTCACCCATGATAACAACCCTGTTATTTTTGCACCTTTCCAAAATCTGCCTCCCAATCTGCTCCTCTGTATCTCTGCTGCTACCAGCGGGCCTGTAGAACACCCCCAACAGAGTAACTACTCCTTTCTTGTCCCTGACTTCCACCCATATTGACTCAAAAGAGGATCCTCCTACAATACCCACACTTTCTGTAACTGTAATAGTATCCCTGACCAGTAATGCCACCCCTCCTCCCCTTTTTCCGCCCTCCCTATCCATTTTAAAACACTGAAATCCAGGAATATTGCGAATCCATTCCTGCCATGGTGCCAGACAAGTCTCTGTAATGGCCACTACATCATAATTCCATGTATGTATCCAAGCCCTCAGTTCATCACCTTTGTTCCTGATGCTTCTTGCATTGAGGTACACACATTTCAGCCCTTCTACCTTACTGTCTTTACACCGTTTATTCTGCTTCTTTCCTCAAAGCCTCTCTATATGTTAGATCTGGCTTTACTCCATGCACTTTTTTCACTGCTCTATCGCTCTGGGTCCTATCCCCCTCGCAAATTAGTTTAAATCCTCCCGAACCATGCTAGCAAACCTACCTGCAAGGATATTGCTCCCCTTCGAGTTCAGGTGCAACCCATCCAATCTGTACAGGTCCCACCTTCCCCAGAAGAGATCCCAATGATCCAAAAATCTAAAATCCTGCTCCCTGTACCAACTCCTCAGCCACGCATTCAACTGCCACCTCCTCCAATTCTTACCATCACTGTCACGTAGCGCTTGTAACAATCCTGAGAAGGCCACCCTTGAGGTCCTGTTCTTCAGCCTTCTGCCTAGTTCCCGAAACTCACACTTCAGAACCTCATCCTTCTTCCTGCCTATGTCGTTGGTCCCAACATGTATCACGACTTCTGGTTGCTTTCTCTCTTGTACCAGGATGTCGTGCACCCGATCAGAGACATCCCGGACCCTGGCACCCGGGAGGCAACAAACCATGCGGGTGTCCTTCTCACGTCCACAAAATCTCCTGTCTGCTCCCCTGACAAAAGAGTCTCCAATGACGACAGCTCTCCTCTTCTCCGTCCCACCTTTCTGCACCACAGGGTCAGACTCAGTGCCGGAGGCCCTGCAACCGTGGCTCACACCTGATCGGTCGTCCCCGCCAACAGTATCCAGGACGGTAAACTTATTATTCAGGGGAATGGCTACATGGGTGTTCTGCACTACCTGTCTGCTCACCTTCGCTTTCCCCCCTCTGAATGTCACCCAACGACCTGCTTCCGACAGCCTAGGTGTGACTACCTCCTGGTAGATCTCATCTATGACTGCCTCATTCTCCCTTATGAGTCGAGGGTTATCCAGCTGCTGCTCCAGATTCCTTATACGGTCTTCCAGATCGCCCAGCCGTATGCACTTCTGGCAGATGTGACTCTGCGGGAGAGAGGAGTTCCCCCAAGACTGCCACATCTCACATGAGCGGCACATCACCGTCTCAGGAGACATTGTAAAAACTAACTGGGAACAAGCTCGTCTTCCGTCTCTTCTCGTCGAAGCCTCTCGAGTCAAAGCCTCATAGCTCCACTCCTTCACTGGCCTACTCACGCACTGGCCGCTTTCCACTGACCGCTTCACGTGAGCTAACCCTCTATTTATCTGTTTTAGCTTTTCAAAATGTTTGGTCACCTGCATTCGACTGCCCAATCAGCTGCTTTCTGCTGAGTCTGAGTTATTCAAATCTTGATTGACTAATCAACGGCTTTCTGCTGATCTATTCAAATCTTGATTGACTTGATTGCACAGACCAACTGCCAAATCTGCCAGAATCTCTCGAGTCAAAGCCTCAAAGTTCCACTCCTTCACTGGCCCACTCACGCACTGGCCGCTTCACTTAAACTATCCCTCTATGTGAAAGATTAGAACGACTGGGCGAGTATACACTGGAATTTAGAATGATGAGAGCGGATCTCATTGAAACATAAAAGATTATTCAGGGATTGGACACGCTGGAGGCAGGAAGCATTTTCCCGCTGATGGGTGAGTCCAGAACCAGAGGCCACAGTTTCAGAATAAGGGGTAGGCCATTTAGAACGGAGTTGAGGAAAACATTTTCACCCAGAGAGTGATGGATATATGGAATGCTCTGCCCCAGAAGGCTTTGGAGGCCAAGTCTCTGGATGCTCTCAAGAAAGAGATGGATAGAGCTCTTAAAGATAGCGGAATCAAAGTTTATGGGGATAAGGCAGGACCTGGATACTGATTGTGGACACTTTCCTGAGACCCTTCTCTCGTTACAGTGATGTCTGCTCCGCTGGGGGTGTCAGATGCCTGAACATTTGGTATGGGGGTTTGTAAGGAGTGGTGCGGGTCTTCCGAAGGCAGTCAGAGTCATTATTTAATAGTCTATTTCAGTGCTGGGTGCCAATGGCTCACTTGCCGGTATGGAGAGTTGGGGATTAAGTCTCGTGACAGCTTTCGCTCCAGCCTCAGTCTTCTCTGTTTCAGGCTGCTGTATCTCATTTCTCGTTGGAGGTTGGTGTCTTTTAGCCACCAACTTCCGTCGTTTAAAACGACTTAGCATGTAATTAGGATCCCAATTTGGGTCGCCGTCCCCACTTAGGGTGGCGTCCTCCCAGTACTGGATTGGTCTCAAATTGAAACATCCCCCAGGCAGCCAATCCCCATGTGACCACTCATACAAATCACTGCTGTATGTCACCGTCTAGCTATCATCTCCGGCCTCTGTGATTACCATATCCACCGGAGATCCCGGCGGGACAAAGGAGTCTCCTATTTGCTGGCGGTGCCGTTTTATCTTTCTCATCTTTTTTTTGTCGGTCTTTTTCTTTACCTACCTGTAGTTGAGTGTTCAAAGGCTTCCTGTTACCTCCTGAACTCTTCGGTTTCTTCGCAGGATCAGCGCTATCGACTGCTCGCACTTCCTGTTTTACCTGTTTAGGATTTAAATTTCAGTTAAGACAACACAAAGTTTCTTTGTACACACACTCGATACACAATGATCGCTCACTGCTGGGTTTAACACTGTTACGCCGCGCACTCACTTACTTCCCCCAAAAGCTTACCTACAGCGCTCACCGGTGTTTAGAATTTTCTCGGCAGTTCCTCCTTTCCTTATCTTACAAAGAAACCACAGAAACCATAGAAAAACGACAGCACAGTAACAGGCCTTTTGACCCTTCTTGGCTGTGCCGAACCATTTTCTGTCTAGTCCCACTGAGCTGCACACGGGATATATCCCTCCATATAACTCCCATTCATGTATCCGTCCAATTTATTCTTAATGTTAAAAAGAACCCACATATACCACCTCGTCTGGCAGGTCATTCGATACTCCCACCACTCTCTGTGTGAAGAAGCCCCACCAATGCTCCCTTTAAACTTTTCCCCCCTCACCCTTAACCCATGTCCTCTGTTTTTTTTCTCCCCCTGCCTCAGTGGAAAAAGCCGGCTTGCATTCACTCTATCTATACCCATCATAATTTTATATACCTCTATCAAATCTCCCCTCATTCTTCTACGCTCCAGGGAATAAAGTCCTAACCTATTCAACCTTTCTCTGTAACTGAGTTTCTCAAGTGCCGGCAACATCCTTGTAAACCTTCTCTGCACTCTTTCAACATTATTTATATCCTTCCTGTAATTTGGTGACCAAAACTGAACATAATACTCAAGATTCGGCCTCACCAATACCTTATACAACCTCAGCATAACATTCCAGCTCTTACACTCAATACTTTGATTAGTCAAGGCCAATGCACCAAAAGCTCTCTTTACGACCCTATCTACCTGTGACGCCACTTTTAGGGAAATTTGTATCGGGATTCAAGATCCCTCTGTTCCACTGTACTCCTCAGTGCCTTACCATTAACCCTGTATGTTCTCCCTTGGTTTGTCCTTCCAACGTGCAATAACTCAGACTTGTCTGTATTAAACTCCATCTGCTATTTTTCGGCCCATTTTTCCAGCTGGTCCAAGTCCCTCTGCAAGCTCCGAAAACCTTCCTGATTGTCCACTACACCTCCGATCTTTGTATCATCAGCAAATTTGCTGAGCCAATTTACCACATTATCGTCCAGATCATTGTTGTAGATGACAAATAACAATGGACTCAGCACCGATCCCTCTGGCACACCACTAGTCACAGGTCTCCACTCGGAGAAGCAATTCTCTACTACCACTCTTTGGCTGCTTCCTTTGAGCCAATGTCTAATCCAATATACCACCTCTCCATGTATACCTAGCGACTGAGTTTTCCTAACTAACTTCCCATGCGAGACGTTGTCAAAGGTCTTACTGAAGTCCATGTAGACAATATCCACTGCCTTCCCTTCATCCACTTGCCTGGTAACCTCCTCGAAGAACTCCAATAGATTGGTCAAACATGACCTACCACGCACAAAGCCATGTTGACTCTCCCTGATAAGTTCCTGTCTACCTAAATGCTTGTAGATTCTGTTTCTTAGTACTCCCTCCAATAACTTACATATTACCGACCTTAAACTTACCGGACTATAATTTCCCAAATTACTTTTCGATCCTTTTTTAAACAACGGAACAACATGAACCACTCACCAATCCTCCGGCACCTCACCTGTAGACAGCGACATTTTAAATATTTCTGCCAGGGCCCCTGCAATTTCAACACTAGTCTCCTTCAAGGTCCCAGGGAACACCCTGTCAGGTCCCGGGGATTTATCCACCTTAATTTTCCTCAAGACAGCAAGCACCTCCACCTTTTCAATCTGTACAGTTTCCATGATCTCACTACATGTTTTCCTTAATTCCATAGACTTCATGCCAGTTTTCTTAGTAAATACTGACGCAAAAAAAAAAAATATTTATGATCTCCCCCATTTCCTTTGGTTCCGCACATAGCCGACCACTGTGATCTTCAAGAGGACCAATTTTATCCCTACCAATCCTTTTGCTCTTAATATTCCTGTAAGAGCTCTTTGGATTATCCTTCACTTTGACTGCCAAGGCAACCTCATATTTTCTTTTAGCCCTCCTGATTTCTTTCTTAAGTATTTTCTTGCACTTCTTATACTCCTCCAGCACCTCATTTACTCCCTGTTTCCTATACATGTCATACAACACCCACTTCTTCATTATCAGAGTTGCAATATCCCTTGAGAACCAAGGTTCCTTATTCCTATTCACTTTGCTTTTAATCCTGACAGGAACGTACAAACTCTGCAATCAAAATTTTCCTTTGAAGGCTTCCCATGGACCACATCTGTTCCAGAGAACAACCTGTCCCAATCAACGCTTTTTAGATCCTTTCTCATTTCTTCAAATTTGGCCTTCTTCCAGTTCAGAATCTCAACCCTAGGACCAGCTCTATCCTTGTCCATGATCAAGTTGAAACTAATGGTGCTGCGATCACTGGTACCAAAGTGCTCCCCTACACAGACTTCCGTCACTTGTCCTAACTCGTTTCATAACAGGAGATCCAATATTGCATCCCCTCTAGTTGGTCCCTCTATATATTGATTTAGAAAACTTTCCTGAACACATTTTACCAACATTAAACCATCTAGACCCCTAACAGTATGGGAGTACCAATCAATGTATGGAAAATTCAAGTACCCTACCACCACGACTTTATGTTTCCTGCAGTTGCCTGCTATCTCTCTGCAGATTTGCTCTTCCAATTCTCGTTAACTATTGGGTGGTCTCTAATACTATCCCACTAATGTGGCCATACCTTTCCTGTTTCTCAGCTCCACACATAAGGACTCAGTAGACAAGCCCTCTAATCTGTCCTGCCTGAGCTCTGCTGTTATATTTTCCCTAACAAGCAATGCTACTCCCCCACCTTTCATTCCTCTACCTCGATCACATCTGAAACATCGAAATCCTGGAATATTAAGCTGCCAGTCCTGCCCCTCCTGTAGCGAAGTTTCACTAATTGCTATAACGTCATAATTCCTCGTGTCAATTCACGCCGTCTCACCTAACCGCCTTCCCCGCAATACTCCTAGCATTGAAATATATACACCTCAGAAGATTTTTACCACCACTCACAAAATTCCTATTAGCGGATTTGCTTGAACTTTTAGCATCATTTATTTTCACCCCAGCCACCCTGTCAGCTCTGGCATTCTGGTTCCCATCCCCCTGCAAATCTAGTTTAAAGCCTCCCCAATAGCACAAACAAACTTCCCTGAAAGGAATCGGTCCCTCTGTAGTTCAAGTGTGACCCGTCTCTCTTGTACAGGTCTCACCTGCCCAAAACAGGTCCCAGTGATCCTGCCTCTGCCCCCCTACACCAGTTACTCAGCCACTTCTTCATCTTCCAGTGCATCCTATTCTTACCCTCACTGGCACGTAGCACAGGTAGCAATCCTGAGATTACCACCCTTGAGGTCCTGCTTTTCAACTTCCTACCAAGCTCTCTATACTCACTCTCCAGGACCTCCTCACTCTTCCTTGCTATGTCATTGGTACCAATGTGCACGCACGACATCTGGCTGATCACCCTCCCACTTCAGAATGTCATGCAGTCGATCAGAGACATCCTTGACCCTGGCACCCGGGAGGCAACAAACCATCCTCGATTCCCTGTCACGCCCACAGAACCTCCTATCTGCACCTCTAATTTTCGAGTCCCCTATCACTACCGTTGTCCTTTTTTTCCACCGTCCCTTCTGCACTGCAGAGCCAGACTCAGTGTCAGAGATCCGACTACTGCAGCTAGTCTTCTGAGCGGTAGCCTTCCTTTAAAAAAACATCAGTCCCACTTTCAGCTAGGACGTGTGTTTTTTGAATCTTCTCCTCGGCCGAACCCCAGGACGTCGGCATCGGCCGACGCCAGGGGGCAGGAATAAATTTCTCCTCGAAATGGGAGGGAGAGGAGCCAGAGGTCGTGGTACATAGAGGTGCCAATAGCATTGGTAGGAAAAGGGAAGAGGTCCTGAAAGGATAGGACAGCGAGTTCGGAAGGGAGTTGAGAAGAAGGATAGAAAAGGTAGTAATCTCGGGATTACTGCCTGTGCCACATGACAATGAGAGTAGAAATGCAATGAGGTGGAGGATAAATGTGTGCCTGAGGGATAGGAGCAGGGGGAACGATTTAAAGTTTATGGATCATTGGGACCTCTTTTGGCGCAGGTGTGAACTGTACAAAAAGGACGTGTTGCACTTGAATCCTAGGGGGACCAATATCCTGGCGGGGGGATTTGCGAAGGCTACTGGGGAGATATTAAACTACATTGGTTGGAGGGTGGGTGTGGTAGGAATCAAATTGAAAATACTAGGAGGGAGCAGGTTAGTTCACAAATAGACAAAGCTAGTAGGGAGTCTGTGAGGGAGGATAGACAGGGGACAGAGTACGGGAACACTCAGACCGAAGGTATAGGGGAAAAAGAAGAAAAGGAAAAATAGAGAACAACGACCTTTGCACAATTAGGGATACACAGAAGAGTAAGAGGTGGAGATTTTCTTAAATGCTAGGAGCATTGTAAGAAAGTTGGATGAGCTTAGAGCATAGATCGATACCTGGAAATACGATGTTGTAGCTATTAGTGAAACATGGTAGCAGGAGGAGTACGATTGGCAACTAATATTCCTGGATTTCTTTGCTTCAGGTTTGATAGAATAGGAGGGAAAAGAGGGGGATGTGTTGCATTGCTTGTAAAAGAAAATATAATAGTGGTGCTCCGGCAAGATAGATTAGTGGACTCGTCTAGGGATGCTATTTGGGTGGAATTGAGGAATCGGAAAGGTGTGGTGACTCTTATACGGGTGCATTATAGACCGCATAATGGGGAGCGAGAATTGGAGGAGCAAATTTGTGAGGAGATAGTAGTAAGCACAAGGTTGTGATTGTGGGGGATTTTAATTTTCCACACATTGACTGGAAAGCCCGTTCTGTAAAAGGGCTGGATGGTTTGGAGTTTGTAAAATGTGTGCAAGACAGTTTTTTGCAGCAATACATAGAGGTACCAACTAGAAAAGGGGCAGTGTTGGATCCCCTGTTAAGGAATGAGATAGGGCAGGTGACGGCGGTATGTGTTGGGGAGCACGTCGGGTCCAGTGATCACAATACCATTAGTTTCAATATAATTATGGAGAAGGATAGGACTGCACCAGGGTTGAGATTTTTGATTGTAGAAAGGCTAACTTTGAGGAGATGGGAAAGGAATTAGAAGGAGTGGATTGGGGCAATTTGTTTATGGGAATGATGTAATAGAGAAATGGAGGTTATTTAAAGGTGAACGTTTGTGAGTACATGATCTTTATGTTCTTGTTAGGTTGAAAGGAAAGGTTAAAAGTTTGAGAGAGCCATGGTTTTCAAGGGATATTGGAAAGTTGGCTCGGAAAAAAAGAGAAAGATCCACAATAAATATAGTCAGCTTGGAGTAAATGGGGTGCTCGAGTAATATAGAGAATGTAAAACGAATCTTAAGTAGTAATTAGAAAAAGCTAATAGAAGATATGAGGCTGCTTTGGCAAGTAAGTTCAAAATAAATCCAAAAGGGCTCTACAGTTATAATAATAGCAAATGGATAATGAGGGATAAAATTGGTCCCATAGAGAATCAGAGTGGGCGGCTATGTGCGGAGCCAAAAGAAATGAGGGATATTTTGAACAACTTATTTTCTTTGGTATTCACTAAGGAGAAGGATATTGAATTGTGCAAGGCAAAGGAAACAAGGGCTAGTTATGGGAAGTAATGATTAAAAAGAGGAATTACGGGCACTCTTTAGGAATATAAAAGTGGATAAGTCTCCGGGTCCGAACAGGATTATCCATAGGACCTTGAGCGAAGTTAGTGTGGAAATAGAAGGGGCTCTGACAGAAATACCTCAAATGTCATTTGAAAAGCGGATGGTGCCGGAAGATTGGCGTGTTGCTCATGACGTTCCATTGCTTAAAACAAGTGTTCTAATATTAAACCTAGAAATTATCGGCCTGTGAGTTTGTCGTCAGTGTTGGGTAAATTGCTGGAAAGTATTTTTAGAGATGGTATATATAATAACCAGGATAGACCGGGTCTGATTAGGAACAGTTAACATGGATTTGTGCGTGGGAAGTCATGTTTGACAAATCTTAATGATTTTTTTGATGAGGTTACTCGGAAAGTTGATGAGGGTAAAGCGGTGGGAGTTGTCTATATGGACTTCAGTAAGGCCTTTGACAAGGTTTCACACGGAAGGTTAGTTAGGAAGGTTCAATCGTTAGGTATTAGTATTGAAGTAGAAAAATGGATTTAGCAGTGGCTGGATGGGAGACGCCAGAGAGAAGCGGTGGATAACTGTGTGTCAGATTGGAGGACGGTGTCTAGTGTTGTGACTCAGGGATCTGTACTGGGTCCAATGTTGTTTGTCATATATATTAATGATCTGGAAGATGTTGTGGTAAATTGGAATAGTAAATATGCAGATGATACTAAGATAGGTAGAGTTTGGATAATGAAGTAAGTTTTCAAAGCTTGCAGTGACATTTAGATCATTTAGAAGAGTGGGTCGAAAGAAGGAAGATTGAGTTTAATGCTGAATTTGGTGCTATATTTTGGTAGTACTAATCAGAATAGGAATGCATGGGAAATGGCAGGGCACTGCAGAATGCAGTAGAGCAGAGGGAACTAGGAATAAAGGTGCATGTTCCCTGAAGGTGGAATCTGATGTGGATACGGGAGTGAAGACAGCTTTTGATATGCAGTTCTTTATAAAGCAAAGCATTGAGTACAGGTGTTGGGATGTAAATTTGAAATTGTATATGGCATTTGTGAGTCCACATTTGGAGTATTGTGTACAGTCGGTTTACCGAATTATAAGAAAGATGTCAATAAAAATGAGAGAGTACAGAGGAGGTTTACTAAAGTGCTGCCTGGGTTTCATCTCCTGAGTTACAGAGAAAGGTTGCACAAGTTTGGTGTTTATTCTTTGGAGCGTAGAAGGTTGAGGGGGGACATGATAAAGGTATTTAAAGTTATGAGGGGGATAGATAGAATTGACGGGGACAGACTTTTTCCATTGAGAGTAGGGGGAGATTCAAACAGGAGGACATGAGATGAGAGTTAAAGGGCAAACGTTTAGGGGTAACATGAAGGGGAACTTCTTTACTGAGAGCGTGGTAACTGTGTGGAACGAGATTCCAGTAGAAGTGGTAGAGGCAGGTTAGATATTGTCATTTAAGGAACAAAATCGATAGGTATATGGACAGGAAAGGGATGGAGGGCTATGGTCTGAGTGCATGTTGGTTGGACTAGGTGAGAGTAAGCGTTCGGCATGGACTAGAAGGGCCGAGATGGCCTCTTTCCCTGATGTAATTGATATATGGTTATATGGTTATACGTGTGGTGGTAATAATCTTCGGAGGGGTGTCTATTTTACTGATGACACCAAGACAGGTGGAGGAGCAGGAGGTGTTGAAGAAACGGAAAAGTTGCAGAGGGACATGGTCAGTTTTGGAGAGTGGGCAAACAAATGGCAGATGAGATACTATATCAGGAAATTGTCGCGGGAAAGGAATACTCGGACCCGGAGGGAGAGTGCCGTGGAAATTTCTTTATTTGTCACATGATATCATGGGGAGCCCAGCACCTAAAAGCGGGATCCTGGAACTCCCTCAAACAAGAAAACTCAGTCATATTTATACATCAGTTGTACGTGACTAGAGACACATAGTTGGATTTTTTTTTACTGAAGTAAAGGTCACGGGACTCAGGACATTGTATGACCAGATGATTCCTTATTTGAACATTTGTCGAGCATTTTCAGCGAAGCCGCAAAAATACGTTCTTGAGCAGCAGCCCATTTCACTGAAGTGTTAGATCTCAAAGCATACAGCAGGCCAGCTGGCTCAAACGCAGACACTTAGAAATTCTCAGAACAAAGAAGGACAGATGCAGTTATTTTTAGATCTCGGTTGCGAGGCACATTTCAGTCACACAGAGTAAATTAGTTACAGGCAAGTGATTGTGGACTTCGAATTCACATTTTAAAACAAATCATTAGCTCCCTCAATGACCATTACAATGCAAGGCCTTGATATTTTCTTCGAAGGAAATGTACGGCTGTACGTTTTTGAAAAATAAATAATCGGGCAGATTATTATTTAGATTGGGAGAAAAGAATCAAATATCGGAAATGCAAAGGGACCTGGGTGTCCTCGTGCAGGACACCCTAAAGGTTAACCGACAAGTTGGATCGGCAGTGAGGAAAGCAAATGCTATGTTAGCATTTGTTTCAATAAAAACGTGTCTAAGAGTGAGGAGGTGCTGATGAGGCTGTATTGGAAAACTGTGTGCAGATTTCCGCCCCCTAACTTAGAAGAGATGTACTGATGTTGGAGAGAGTTCAGAGAAGATTCAGGAGGATCATTCCTGGAATGCAGGGGCTAAAATATGAAGAGTTTTTATCTGTTCTTGGACTGTATTCATTAGAGTACAGAAGAATAAGAGGGGGTCTCATAGAAACATTTCGAATTTTGGCAGGGTTGGACAGAGTAGATATGCAAAGGCTGTTTCCCTTGGTGGGTGACTCCAGGACAAGAGGTCACAGTCTTAGAATTAGAGGGTACCCATTTAAATCAGAGATGAGGAGAAATGTTTTCTTTCAGAGGATTGTGGACTTATGGAATTCGGTGCCTCAAACAGCTGTGGAGCCCCGATCATGGAGGGTGTTTAAGGCGTAGATTAGTATGTATCTGATAAGTCAAGGTATCAACGTATATGAGGGGAAAGCCTGAAATTGGAACTAGATGGGAGAATGATTAGGCTCATGGTGCAGTGACGGAGCAGACTCGACGGTCCGAATGGCCTACTTCAACTCCTTTGTCCTGTGTTCTTGTTTCCTAACTTCCTGCAGTATTTTTTCAGGACCTCCTCCTTGTTCCTGCCTATGTCGTTGGTACCAGTCTGTTCCACGACCTCTGGCTATTCTCCCTCCCACTTCAAGTTATCGCGAACGCGATCAGAAACATCCAGGATCCTGGACGATCAGATAGAAACCATAGAAAAAAAAAAAAAACTACAGCACAGAAACAGGCCTTTTGGCCCTTCTTGGCTGTGCCGAACCATTTTCTGCCTTGTCCCACTGACCTGCACACGGACCATATCCCTCCATACTCCTCTCATCCATGTATTTGTCCAATTTATTCTTAAATGTTAAAAATAACCCGCGTTTACCACCTCGTCTGGCAGCTCATTCCACACTCCCAACACTCTCTGTGAAGAAGTTCCTCCGTTATGTTCCCTTTAAACTTCCCCCCTCACCCTTAACCCATGCCCTCTGCTTTTTTACTCGCCTCAGTGAGAAAACCCGCTTGGATTCACTCAATCTATACCCATCATAATTTTATATACCTCTATCAAATCTCCCCTCATTTTTCTACGCTCCAGGGAATAAAGTCCTAACCTATTCAACCTTTCTCTGTAACTGAGTTTCTCAAGTCCCGGCAACATCCTTGTAAACCTTCTTTGCACTCTTTCAACCTTATTTATATCCTTCCTGTAATTTAGTGACCAACACTGAACGCAATAGTCGAGATTTGGCCTCACCAATGCCGTATTCAACCTCATCGTAACATTCCAGCTCTTATACTCAATACTTTGATTAATAAAGGCCAATGTACCAAAATCTCTCTTTACGACCCTATCTAATTGTGACGCCACTTTTAGGGCGTTTTGTGTCTGTATTCCCAGATCCCTCTGTTCTACTGCACTCCTCAGTGCCTTACCATTAACCCTGTATGTTCTACCTTGGTCTGTCCTTCCAACGTGCAATAACTGACACTTATCTGTATGGAAATCCATCTGCCATTTTTCAGTCCATTTTTTCCTGCTGGTCCAAGTCCCTCTGCAAGCTTTGAAAACCTTCCTCACTGTCCACTACACCTCCAATCTTTGTATCATCAGCAAGGTTTCTGATCTAATTTGCCACATTATCATCCAGATCATTGATATAGTTGACAAGTAACAATGGACCCAGTACTGATCCCTGTGGCACACCGCTAATCACAGGCCTCCACTCTGAGAAGCAATTCTCTACTACCACTCTCTGGCTTCTTCCATTGAGCCAATGTCTAGTCCAATTTACTACTTCTCCATGACTAGCGACTGAAATTTCCTAACTAACCTCCCATGCAGGACTTTGTCAAAGGCCTTACTGAAGTCCAGGTACACAACATCCACTGCCTGGTAACCTCCTCGAAAAACTCCAATAGATTCGTCAAACATGACCTACCACGCACAAAGCCATGTTGACTCTTCCTAATAACTCCCTGTTTATCCAAATGCTTGTAGATTCTGTCTCTTAGTACTCCCTCGAATAATTTACCCACTACAGACGTTAAATTTACCGGCCTGTAATTTCCCGGATTACTTTTCGATCCTTTTTTAATCAAGGGAACAACATGAGCCACTCTCCAATCCTCCGGCACCACACTTGCAGACAGCAATATTTTAAATTTTTCTGCCATGGGCCCTGCAATTTCAACACTAGTTTCCTTCAGGGTCCGAGGGAACAGTCTGTCAGGTCGCGGAGATTTATCCGCTTTAATTTTCCTCATGACAGCAAGCACCTCCTCCTTTTCAATCTGTACAGTTTCCATGATCTCACGACTTGTTTCCCTCAATTCCATAGATTTCATGCCAGTTTCCTTGGTAAATACAGACGGGAAAAAAAAAAAAAAAAAAAAAAAACTTTTTAAGATCTCCCCCATTTTCTTTGGTTCCGCACTTAGCCGACCACTCTGATCTTCAAGAGGACCAATTTTATCCCTTACAATCCTTTTGCACTTAATATACCGGTAAAAACTCTTTGGATTATCCTTCCCTTTGACTGCCAAGGCTACCTCATGTCTTCTTTCAGCACTGCTGATTTCTTTCTTAAGTATTTTCTTGCACTTCTTATACTCCTCAAGCACCTGTTTCACTCCCTGTTTCCTATACATGTCATACAAAGCCCTCTTATTCTTTATCAGAGATGCAATATCCATTGAGAACCAAGGTTCCTTATTCCTAATCACTTTGTCTTTAATCCTGACAGGAACATACAAACTCTGCACTCTCAAAATTTCTCCTTTGAAGGCTTTCCACCTACCGATCACGTCTTTGCCAGAGAACAACCTGTCCCAGTCCACGCGTATTAGATCCTTCCTCATTTCTTCAAATTTGGCCTTCTTCCAGTTCAGAATCTCAACCCTAAGACCAAATCTATCCTTCTCCATGATCAAGTTGAAACTAATGTTGTTATGATCACTGGAACCAAAGTGTTCCCCTACACAGAATTCCGTCACTTGTCCTAACTCGTTTCCTCACAGGAGATCCAATATTGCATCCCCGCTAGTTGGTCCCTCAATATTGATTTAGAAAACTTTCCTGAACACATTTTACAAACTCTAAACCATCTAGGCCCCTAACAGTATGGGAGTCCAAATCAATATATGGAAAATTAAAATCGCCTACCACCACAAATTTATGTTTCCTGCAGTTGCCTGCTATCTCTCTGCAGATTTGTTCTCCCAAATCTCGTTGACTATTGGGTGTTCTGTAATACAATCCCACTAATGTTGTAATACCTATTCTGTTTCTCAGGTACACACATAAGAACTCAGTAGACAAGCCCTGTAATCTGTCCTGCCTGAGCACTGCTGTAATATTTTCCCTAACAAGCAATGCTACTCCCCTACCTTTCGTTCCTCTGTCTCGATCACATCTGAAACATCGGAACCCTGCAATATTAAACTGCAGTTCTTCCCCCTCCTGTAGCCAAGTTTCACTAATTGCTGTAACGTCGTAATTCCACGTGTCAATCCACGCCCTCAACTCATCCGACTTCCCCGCAATACCCCTAGCATTGAAATATATACACCTCGGAAGATTTTTACCATCACTCACAACCTTTCTATTCGCGGATTTTCTTGAACTTTTAGCATCATTAATTTTCACACCAGCCACACTGTCAGCTTTGGCACTCTGGTTCTCATCCCCCCGCAAATCTAGTTTATAGCCTCCCCAATAACACTAACAAACCTCCCTGAAAGGATATTGGTTTCCCTGTAGTTCAAGTGTAACCCGTCTCTCTAGTACAGGTCCCATATGCCCCAGAAGAGTTCCCAATGATCCTGAAATCTGAAATCCTGCCCCCTACACCAGTTCCTCAGCCACTTGTTCATCCTCCAGAGCATCCTATTCTTACCCTCAGTGGCACGTAGCACAGGTAGCAATCCTGAGATTACCACCCTTGAAGTCCTGTTTTTCAACTTCCTACCAAGCTCTCTATACTCACTCTCCAGGAACTCTTCACTCTTCCTTGCTACGCTATTGATACTGATGTGTATCACGACGTCTGGCTGATCACCCTCCCACTTCAGAAAGTCATGCAAGCGATCAGAGACATCCTTGACCCTGGCACCCGGGAGGCAACAAACCATCCTAGATTCTCTGTCACGACCACAGAACGTCCTATCTGCACCTCTAACTATCGAGTCCCATATCACTACCGCTCTCCTCTTTTTCGACCTTCCTTGCTGCACTGCAGTGTCAGACTCAGTACCAGAGATCCGGCTACTGCAGCTTGTCCCAGGTAAGTCATCCCCCCAACAGTATCCGATGCGGTACACTTGTTGTTGAGGAGAATGACCACTGGAGAACCCTGCTCTGCCTGCCCTTTCCCCTTCCCTCGCCCGACAGTGACCCAATTTGCGGTCCTTTGCTCCTTTGGCGTAACCACCTCCTTGTAGCTACTATCTATAACCTTCTCATTCTCCCGAGTGATCCGGAGGTCATCTAGCTCCTGCTCCAGTTCCCAAACGCGGTTTGTTAGAAGCTGCAGCTGGATGCACTTCTTGCTGGTATCGTTGTCAGGGACACCGGGACACCGGAGGGCTCCCTGACCTCCCACATCCTGCAAGAGGAGCATTCCAACATCCTGCCTGGCATATAGTTGACAAACATGACAGATCCCTCCACAGACCACGCCCCGCCCACGGTGATCAAGTAAACGCGCGGGTTCCTATCTGAGAATCGAACTTCAACGCTAAATATTTGCCACTATTGCCAAGGCAATTGTATATCCAGTCTGCCATCCGTCCCAACGTCTCTATCAAAGCGATTAAAATCTTTCTACCATCGAGACCTCATCAGTTTTCCACAAGCAAATTAGTCAGACAGATCTCCTTGGGCTCGACATCATCCTCCCGAGCAGGCTACCGTCTGAGCCCTTGTTAATAACCTTGTTCAAGCCTTTGTACGGGACATCTACTACCAGTGCCCGATCAGTCCTCCCAAGTCAAATCAGCACGTCAACTCTCCCTGGGTGTCACGCCATCCAGCATCTCCCTCCCCATTCTGTCTTTTACTCAGCCTACCTTCCCGTCTCCTTCCAGGTTCACCGCTCTACTCCTTCTCTATATCTCCCTGCGTCCCTCTCTTCCCTCTTCCAGACCGATCTACCATCTGGGACCTTGATAATGGACTTGCTACCAAGTCACCTCTCATCCTTCTATGCTCCAAAGAGAAAAGTCCCAGCTCTGCTAACCTTGCCTCCTGCTTGCCATTATTAGTCGGGGTACTGAATTCAAAAGTCAGTAAGTTATGCCGGAAATTTATAAAGATCTCTAGTTAAGCTGAATCAGGCGTACTGTATACAGTTCTGGTCACCCCATTATTGGAAGGATGCCAAGGCCTTGGATAACCTCCGGAGAAGCTTAACGGGATTCTGCCAGGTTTCGATGGCATGTGTTACATAGAAACATAGAAACATAGAAAATAGGTGCAGGAGTAGGCCATTCGGCCCTTCGAGCCTGCACCGCCACTTATTATGATCATGGCTGATCATCCAACTCAGAACACCGCCCCAGCCTTCCCTCCATACCCCCTGACCCCCGTAGCCACAAGGGCCATATCTAACTCCCTCTTAAATATAGCCAATGAACTGGCCTCAACTGTTTCCTATGGCAGAGAATTCCACAGATTCACCACTCTCTGTCTGAAGAAGTTTTTCCTAATCTCGGTCCTAAAAGGCTTCCCCTCTATCCTCAAACTGTGACCCCTCGTTCTGGACTTCCCCAACATCGGGAACAATCTTCCTGCATCTAGCCTGTCCAATCCCTTTAGGATTTTATACGTTTCAATCAGATCCCCCCTGAATCTTCTAAATTCCAACGAGTACAAGCCCAGTTCATCCATTCTTTCTTCATATGAAAGTCCTGCCATCCCAGGAATCAATCTAGTGAACCTTCTCTGTACTCCCTCTATGGCAAGGATGTCTTTCCTCAGATTAGGGGACCAAAACTGCATACAACACTCCAGGTGTGGTCTCACCAAGGCCTTGTACAACTGCAGTAGTACCTCCCTGCTCCTGTACTCAAATCCTCTCGCTATAAATGCCAGCATACCATTCGCCTTTTTCACCGCCTGCTGTACCTGCATGCCCACTTTCAATGACTGGTGTATAATGACACCCAGGTCACGTTGCACCTGCCCTTTTCCTAATCGGCCACCATTCAGATAATAATCTGTTTTCCTATTTTTGCCAGCAAAGTGGATAACTTCACTTTTATCCACATTAAATTGCATCTGCCATGAATTTGCCCACTCACCCAACCTATCCAAGTCACCCTGCATCCTCTTAGCATCCTCCTCACAGCTAACACTGCCACCCAGCTTCGTGTCATCCGCAAACTTGGAGATGCTGCATTTAATTCCCTCATCCAAGTCATTAATATATATTGTAAACAACTGGGGTCCCAGCACTGAGCCTTGCGGTACCCCACTAGTCACCGCCTGCCATTCTGAAAAGGTCCCGTTTATTCCCACTCTTTGCTTCCTGTCTGCTAACCAACTCTCCACCCACACCAATACCTTACCCCAATACCGTGTGCTTTAAGTTTGCACACTAATCTCCTGTGTGGGACCTTGTCGAAAGCCTTCTGAAAATCCAAATATACAACATCCACTGGTTCTCCCCTATCCACTTCACTAGTTACATCCTCAAAAAATTCTATGAGATTCGTCAGAATTGATTTTCCTTTCACAAATCCATGCTGACTTTGTCCGATCATTTCACCGCTTTCCAAATGTGCTGTTATCACATCCTTGATAACTGACTCCAGCAGTTCCCCCACCACTGACGTTAGGCTAACCGGTCTATAATTCCCCGGTTTCTCTCTCCCTCCTTTTTTAAAAAGTGGAGTTACATTAGCCACCCTCCAATCCTCAGGAACTAGCCCAGAATCTAACGAGTTTTGAAAAATTATCACTAATGCATCCACTATTTCTTGGGCTACTTCCTTAAGCACCCTGGGATGCAGACCATCCGGCCCCGGGGATTTATCTGCCTTCAATCCCTTCAATTTACCTAACACCACTTCCCTACTAACATGTATTTCGCTCAGTTCCTCCATCTCACTGGACCCTCTGTCCCCTACTATTTCTGGAAGATTATTTATGTCCTCCTTAGTTACAACGAGAGGTTGCTAATTTGGGTTTCTTGCTCTGGAGTGGAGGACTATGAGAGGAGATCTGACGGAGGTTTATAAGATCATAAGTGGAGTAGACAGTACAATTTTCGTAAAGGTGAAACGTCTAATACCAGAGGGAATTCACCCTGGGCAACTTTGTGGGACTGTTCTTGTCCTGCACTGGTTGGCCTATGTGTGACAATAACAAACCAATTTACTAAATTTGTGATGCAGGATGTGGAACTCACAAATCCTTGTTAAATAATCGGATTTTCACAGGTCTGCCAAAGACAGCAAGGTTCCCAGTGCGGATCCATGCATAACACGACCAGTCACGGACTTCCAACCAGCGACCACCGTCCTCTGCGACCTGTGGACAATCCAGTACGGAATCCAAATTCCCACATCACTGTGAATCACTGTCATCGCAATCTTATGAATGAATTTCCTACTAGAGATTCTTTTTTTTAAAGGCTCGGCTGCGCTCAACTCTTTAACAATCAATTGACTCGCATCGGCCCGGACAGACAGGAATAGCGGGGCTCTCACAGCTAACGGTGAGAGCTACCGATTTAACAAAAGTTCGTCTGCTTGGCGATGTAAGTGGGTGAGTAGACTTATTTTTCCTGTTTCATGCCTGTAGAAATAGATAACATGCCTGCAGGGTTAGAGCTTTGCTCAGGGTGTCAGAGGTGGGAATCCTGGGAGACCTCCAGCCTCCGTAATGGCCACATCTGCGCCAGATGCACCGAGATGCAGCTCCTCAGAGACCGTGTTATGGATCTGGAGCTGCAGCTTGATGACCTACCGCTTCTCAGGGAAAGTGAAGAGGTGAAAGACAGGAGCTACAGGGTGATAATTATCCCTAGGCTACAGGGGTCAGAAAACTGTTTCACTGTCAAGAGAGGGAAAGGTAATTCCCGGATAGTGCAGAGCACACCTGTGGCTGTCCCCCTCAGCAACAAATATCTTGTTCTGGATGCTGTTGAGGGGAATGACCTGACAGGGGACGCCCACGGTGACCGGGTCTCTGGCACTGAGCCTGGCGCTGTTGTGCAGGAGACAAGGAGGGTGAAGAGGAATGCGGTAGGCATAGGGGATTCCATCATCAGGGGAACGGACAGCCTAATAGAGATACCCGCATGGTGTGTTGCCTCCCAGGTGCCAAGGCACCGGATGTCTCGGAGCGGGTACAGAATATTCTGAAGGGGGAGTGCGAGCAGCCAGTTGTCTTGGTACTTGTTGGTACCAATAATATAGATAGGACAAAGGAGGAGGTCCTGAAGAGAAATGTCTGGGAGTTAGGAAGGAAGCTGAGAAGCAGGACCTCCAGGGTAGTAATCTCGGGATTGCTACCTGTACCACGTGCTAGCGAGGGCAAGAATAGTAAGATGAGGCAGATGAATGCGTGGCTGAGAGACTGGTGCAGCGGGCAGGGATTCAGGTTCTTGGATAATTGGGATCTCTTCTGGTGGAAGTATGACCAGTTCAAAATGGACAGATTATACCTGAACCGAATGCGTCCAATATCCTGGCGGGGAAGTTTAATAGAGCTGTTAGGGAGGTTGGGAACTAATTTGGCAGTGGGGTGGGAACCGAAATGAGAGAGCGGAGGAAGGGAAAAACAGAAATAAATCTAAGATAGTGAGCAGTAATTATGTCAGGAAAGACAGGCAGGTGATGGGGCAAATTTGTAGCCATTGGGATGAGTTGCAGTGCAATAACGTTGAAGTGAAATCAAAGAGAATAGTCCGAAATACTGGACTTAAGTTCTTACACTTAAATGCGCACAACATCAGGAATAAGGTGGATGATCTTGTTGTACAGCTACAGATTGGCAGGTATGATATTGTGGCCATCACTGAGACCTGGCTAAAGGATGCATGTCCTGGTACGAGAAGGAAAGCAACCAGAAGTCCTGATACATGTTGGAACCAACGACATAGGCAGGAAGAGGGATGAGGTCCTGAAGTGTGAGTTTCGGGAACTAGGCAGAAGGCGGAAGAACATGATCTCAAGGGTGGCGTTCTCAGGATTGCTGCCAGTGCTACGTGACAGCGATGGTAAGAATTGGAGGAGATGGCAGTTGAATGCGTGGCTGAGGAGTTGGTGCAGGGAGCAGGGTTTTAGATTTTTGGATCATTGGGAACTCTTCTGGGGAAGGTGGGACCTGTACAGATTGGATGGGTTGCACCTAAACTCGAGGGGGAGCAATATCCTTGCAGGTAGGTTTGCTGGCATGGTTCGGGAGGGTTTAAGCTAATTTGCAAGGGAGATGGGACCCAGAGCGATAGAGCAGTGCAGGAAGTGCTAGTAGTAAAGCCAGATCTAGCAAATAGAGAGGCTTTCCAGAAAGAGAAGTAGAATAAGCGGTGTAAAGACAGTAAGGTAGAAGGGCTGAGGTGTGTGTACATCAATGCAGGAAGCATCAGGAACGAAGGTGATGAACAGAGAGCCTGGATACATACATGGAATTATGATGTAGTGGCCATTACAGTGACGTAGCTGGCACCAAGGCAGGAATGGATTCTCAATATTCCTGGATGCCAGTGCTTTAAAAGGGATAGAGAGGCGGGGTGGGGGAAGGAAAGGGAGGAGTGGTGGCATTACTGATCAGGGATAATATTACAGCGGCAGAAAGGGTGGAAAATGTAGCAAGATCCTCTTTTGGGTCAGCATGGGTGGAGGTCAGGAACAGTAAGGGAGCAGTTACTCTACTGGGGGTATTCTATAGACCCTGGTAGCAGCAGAGATACACAGGAGCAGATTGGGAGGCAGATGTTGGAAAGTTGCAAAAATAACAGGGTTGTTATCATGGGTGACTTTAACTTCCCTAATATTGATTGGCACCTGATTAGTTCCAAGGCATTAGATAGGGCAGAGTTTGTTATTTGTGTCCAGGGCAAATTCCTGTCACAGTATGTGGACAGGCCGACTAGGGGGAATGCCATACCAGATCTAGCACTAGGCAATGAACCGGGTCAGGTCACAGATCTCTCAGTGGGTGAGCATCTGGTGGACAGTGACTACCGCTCCTTGGCCTTTAGCATTATCATGGAAAAGAATAGAATCAGAGAGGACAGGAATTTTGTTTTAATTGGGGAAGGGCAAATTATGAGGCTATAAGGCTAGAACTTGCGGGTGTGGATTGGGATGATGATTTTGCAGGGAAATGTACTAAGGACATGTGGTCGATGTTTGGAGATCTCTTGCATGATGTTAGGGATACATTTGACCCGTTGAGGAAGATAAAGAATGGTAAGGTAAAGGAACCATCGGTTAGGTGGAGGAAGGCAGCATACATGAGGGTTAGGAAACAAGGATTAGATGGGTCTATTGAGCAATATAAGGTAGCAAGAAGGAGCTTCAGAAGGGGCTGAGAAGAGCAAGAAGGGAGCATGTGAAGACCTTGGTGAGTAGGGTAAAGGAAAACCCCAAGGCATTCTTCAATTACGTGAAGAAAAGAAGTATGACAGGAGTGAGGGTAGGACAGATTAGAGACAAATGTTGTAAGATGTGCCTGGAGCACGTGGAAGTGAGCGAGGTCCTCAATGAACACTTCTCTTCGGTATTCACCAATGAGAGGGAACTTGATGATGGTGAGGACAATATGAGTGAAGTTGTTGTTCTGGAGCATGCTGATATTAAGGGAGAGGAGATGTTGGAGCTGTTAAAATACATTAGGACGGATAAGCCGCCAGGGCCTGACGGAATATTCCCCAGGCTGCTCCACGAGGCGAGGGAAGAGATTGCTGAGCCACTGGCTATGATCTTTATGTCCTCGTTGTCGACGGGAATGGTACCAGAGGATTGCAGGGAGGCGAATGTTGTCCCCTAATTCAAAAAAGGTAGTAGGTATAGTCCGGGTAATTATAGGCCAGTGAGCCTTACGTCTGTGGTGGGAAAGCTGTTGGAAAAAGATTCTTAGAGATCGGATCTATGGGCATTTAGAGAATCATGGTTTGATCAGGGACAGTCAGCATGGCTTTGTGAAGGGCAGATCCTGTCCGACTGGCCTGATAGAGTACCCTGTGGAGGAGAACAGGCATATAGAAGAGGGTAGTGTAGTGGATGTGATCTCTATGGATTTTAGTAAATCATTTGACAAGGTTCCACACAGTAGGCTTATTCAGAAAGTTAGAAGGCATGGCATCCAGGGAAGTTCGGTCAGGTGGATTCAGAATTGGCTTGACTGCAGAAGGCAGAGGATCATGGTGTAGGGGGTACATTCAGATTGGAGGATTTTGACTAGTGGTGTCCCACATGGATCTGTTCTGGGACCTCTACTTTTCGTGATTTTTATTAGCTGGTTGTTGGGGTGGAAGGGTGGATTGGCAAGTTTTCAGACGACACAAATATTGGTGGTGTTGTAGATAGTGTAGAGGATTGTCAAAGATTGCAGAGAGACATTGATAGGATGCGGAAGTGATCTGAAAAGTGGCAGATGGATTCAACCCGGAGAAGTGTGAGGTGGTACACTTTGGAAGGACAAAATCCAAGGCAGAGTACAAAATAAATGGCAGGATACTTGGTAGTGTGGAACAGCAGAGGGATCTGGGGTACATGTCCACAGATCCCTGAAAGTTACCTCACACGTGGATAGGGTGGTTAAGGAAGATGATGGGTGTTAGCTTTCATAAGTCGAGGGATAGAGTTTAAGAGTAGCGATGTAATGATGCAGCTCTATAAAACTCTGGTTAAGCCACACTTGGAGTACTGTGTCCAGTTCTGGTCACCTCACTATAGGAAGGATGGGGAAGGAATGGAAGGGGTACAGAGGAGATTTATAGGATGCTGCTTGGTTTCGAGAGTATGCAGTATGATCAGAGATTAAGGGAGCTAGGGCATTACTCTTTGGAGAAAAGGAGGATGAGAGGAGACATGATAGAGGTGAACAAGATAATTAGAGGAATAGATAGAGTGGATAGCCAGCGGCTCTTCCCCAGGGCACCACTGCTCCATACAAGAGGACATGGCTTTAAGGTAAGGGTTGGGAATTTCAAGAAGGATATTAGAGGAAGTTTTTTTTTTACTCAGAGAGTGGTTGGTGCGTGGAATGCACTGCCTGAGTCAGTGGTGGAGGCAGATACACTAGTGAAGTTTACGAGACTACTGGAGAGGTATATGGAGGAAATTAATTTGGCGGCTTATATGGGAGGCAGGGTTTGAGAGTCGGCACAATATTGTGGACCGAGAGTCGGAACAATATTGTGCCTGTTCTGTGCTGTACTCTTCTATGATCTATGTTCCCTCCTCCCTGTCTGAGTCACAGATAATTGTAGTGAGTATGAGAGAGAGATGACATCTAGTATGACACTCCACCACTTCCAAGAGATATCAATCACCAGCTTTTGAGCCTCTCCACAGCTCTACAATCTCAGGCTCCTGGTGTGCTTCCATACCCCTTGCATCAATATCTGCAATCGTAACACTCTTTAACTCGCCTGCTCTCTCCTCCCCTTCCTTCCTCTTGCCACAGCACACCATCCGGTCACTCACACAATCCATCTCCGAGAGACACACTGAATTCGAGACTACTGGAACGCCGAAATGCTGAGTATTGGTGAGTGAGAAGAACGGAGTCGGGAGATCGTTTGAACAGTTTTTCTGACTCCAGTAGAGTTTGCTGAGATGGTGCGCGAGCTATTTCACATGCCTGACCTTTGGTGTGTGATGGGTTAATACTACGGGAGCTTCGCTGGTTATCTGACTCTCGAAGTGTGTGTTGGAACGGTGTGGAGGGAGATTCACTGTTTATCTGACCCCGGGAGCGTGTGATGAGACAGTGTTGAAGGAGCTTTACTCTGTTTCTGACCCCGGGATTGTGTGTGGGACGGTTTGAAGCATGATTCACTCTGTGGTTGAGACAGATATTCTGTGATGGGACAGTGCGGAGGGAATTATCACTGTTTGTCTGACTCCCGGTGCGTTTGATGGGACGATTTGGAGGGAGCTGCACTTTGTCGGACCCCCCGGGAGTGTGTGATTGGATAGTGTGGTGGGACTTTCACACTGTGTCTGACTCCCGTAGTCTCCGTTCGGACGGTCCAGAGGTTCTGGTTCTCTCTCTCTCTCTCTCTCTCTCTCTCTCTCTCTCTCTCTCTCTCTTCCTCTCCCTGCGGTCAAAGACTCAAACTCTCTTCACTCCGAACTCTCTCTATACCTCTCACATACTCTCTCTCTCCCTCCCTACCCCGCTTCTCTTCTCTTTTGCTCTACCGCCACTATTTCACACACTGTCTCTACCCACTCTCATATCCCGTAAGTTCCCTACGCCCCTCTCCATCTCCGTCTTACACTCCACCTGCTAATCGTTCCCCATCTACGTCGCCCCCAACCACGCTCCCAGCTCTCCTCCCTCTCTGTGTCACAGACAATTGTGGGGAGTATGAGGGTGTCTAGTATGACACCTTCCCCCTTCCACGAGATATCAATCACCAGCTTTTGAGCCTCTCCACAGCTCTGCCTGCACAGGCTGGTAATGTGGTTCCGCAGCACTTGCATCGGTATCTGAAATCTTAACACCATTTCCCTCGCACGCTCTCTCCTCCCCTTCCTTCCTTTTCCCGCAGCACACCATCCGGTCACTCACGCAATCCATCTCCGAGAGACACACTCAATTCGAGACGACTGGAACGCGGAAATGCTGGGTATTGGTGAGTGCGGAGGACGGAGGAGGGAGAGAGTGCGCGGGTTTTCTCACTCCAGTGGATTGTGCTGAGATGGTGCGTGTCACATGTCTGCCACCGGGAGTGTGATGGGATAACATTTAGGGGGATTCGCTGGTTATCTGACACTGGAATTGTGTGATGGGACGGTGTGGGGGAGTTTTACAGTGTGTGTCATCCCGGTCGTGTTTCTTCATGCAGTCCAAGGGTCCAGATTCCTCTCTCTCTCTCTCTCTCTCTCTCTCTCTCTCTCTCTCTGTCTCTGTCGCTGTTTGTCTCTCTTTCCCTCCACTTCTGTCTACGCACACACAGACACACGCACACACACTCTCTTTCTACCATGATTCTCTCTGTATCTCGCACAGCCTCCCACTTTCCCTCTAACCCTACCCATTTCTCCTTTGTTCTACCGGCTCTGTTTCACACACTCTTTCTATCACCACTCAAGATCTCAGGCCACCAACGTTAGAGTCGTCTGCAATCTCAGCAACGGCATCTTGTATAATCTGCTGCAAATAGTCTTTATATTTGACCGAGATCACTGGTCTCATCCCCGAACTTCTGGTGAACACCGCTTGTGAAGGTCTTCCAGCCTGAGAATAGATCCTCAACCCTAAAGCTTTGCCCCGACAGCAAAGCCGTGTGATAATAATTGCTTCTCTATGGTGGAATAATTTATCTGATGCTGATTGAATTTATTTTGAAAATAAGCCACAGGGTGGTCTGTACCATCATCCTCCGTTTTAGATTTGCACCATCGATAAAAAATCACAGACTTCTCATAATTCCTAAACATTTGCATATAGGCTCCTGGAACCAGTTCATAAGCTTTAAGCACAGTCTGTTTTACTGTCCCATATTCAGATGCATCATCAACTGATAGTGCAGAATAATATTCCTTTTATTTCTCCCCGTCTTACATTCTCTCTCTTTCTCTTTCAGACGGCGAGACATCCACATACACTGCGCTGAACTTCGGGAAAGACGGTGAGTATGAAGATCCTCTCATCGCTCGGGACCCGCCGGTCTGTCAGTGACTGCACAGGCAGGTCAGAGTTCACATTAGCGACGTCACACTGAAGGAGTCACGTGCCATGCGCACAAGTATTCAAGTTTCTATGAATCTGCTGCAATCACCTCCTCTGCCAGCTCCCTCCGTAGACGGGCCGCTGTCTGAGTGGAAAAACAAAGTTGTCACTCAAGTCCCCAGTTTTATCACCTTCTGCTATCATGTTATCCCTGAGCGCTCTGGTTCTCGGTTCTCCAAACCGAGAGAAAAGTGACTCTGCACGTTCACCTAGACTGTGCCCCATGTCCCCTGTGGTTTTATACAAGTCTGTAAAGTCAGCTCTGCGCTCCATGGTATGAAGTGTCAACCTACCTGACTTATCTTCATAATTCAGTCACCAAGGTCCCGGCAATATCCTCGTAAATCTCCTCCGCACTCTCTGCAGCTCAGTGGCATCTTCTCCAGACAAGGAGGACGGAAATGGAACATTGTACTCCAAGTGTGGCCTCACTGAGTCATGTTCAAAGCAACGTGACCTCCCTACTCCTGTACTCATTGCCCTGACTGATGGAGGGGAGGGCTTCAGACGCCTTCTCCACCGCCCTGTCTATCTGTGACTTCACACTCTGGGAACCGTGCACCCCGAGCCCTGGGTCCCTTTGCTCTGCACCACTCCCCAGTGTCCCTGTCTACCTGTGACTCCACTTTCAGAGAACAGTGTCCCTGTACCCCTGGGTCGCTCTGTTCCACAGCACTCCCCAGTGCCCCTGCGTACCTGAAACTCCTCTTTCAGGGAACCGTGTCCCTGTACACCTGGGTCCCTCTGTTCTACAACACTCCCCAGTGTCTCAGTCCACATGTGACTCCACTTTCAGGGAACAGTGTCCCCGTATCCCTGTATCCCACTGTTCTACAACACTCCCCAGGGTCCCTGCCGACCTGAGACACCACATTCAGGGAACCTTGTCCCTGTACCCCTGGGACCCTGTGTTCAACAACATTCCCCAGGGGCCCTGTCTACCTGTGACTCCACTTACAGTGAACCCTGTATGTGTACCCCTGGGTCCCTCTGTTCTATAACATTTCCCAGGTTTCCTCCCGTTCACCGTGTAAGTTCTGCGCTGTTATTTGTCTTCCTCAAACACGATAGCTCAAAATTAGTTGCATATGTTCCTGCATGGCGCTCGTCCCCGGCTAATCGAGATCCCACTGTCAGAGAAAACTGCCTTCACTTTTCACCACACCACCGATGTCAGTGTTGCCTGCAGGCTTGTCAACCGCATCTTATATATTCTGCTGTAAATGGTCGATATAGTTGAAAAACAAAAAACACTGGTTCCACATCAGACCCCCCGGTGAACAGCGCTCGTGACGGGCTTTCAGTCTGAGAAACGAAATACAACCTTAGACCTTTTCTCCCATCGCCGAACCAATTGTACATTCCGTCAACCATCCCTCCCAGCGTCGCACACCATCTCCCAGAGCGGTATACCATCTGGGAACTTATTAAAATCTCTGTATATTGCAACTACAACCCCGTCCTGACCAATCTTCCGCAAAAAAAAAGGAAAAAAAAAAAACACCTGTCATCTGCTTCCCACTTCTCGCTTCTATTCTCCCCAGCTTCCGACTCCCGCAGAGTTTCATAGTCATAGTTATAGTGTTACTTTATTGATCCCGGGGGAAATTGTTTTTTTGTTGCATTTGCTCCATAAATAATAAATAGTAATAGAACCATAAATAGTTAAATAGTAGCATGTAAATTATGCCAGCAAATTATGAAATAAATCCAGGACCATCTTATTGGGTCAGAATGTCTGACCCTCCAAGGGAGGAGTTGTAAAGTTTGATGGCCACAGGCAGGAATGACTTCCTATGACGCTCTGTGTTGCATCTCGGTGGAATGAGTCTCTGGCTGAATGTACTCCTGTGCCCACCCAGTACATTATGTAGTGGATGGGAGGCATTGACCAAGATGGCATGCAACTTAGACAGCATCCTCTTTTTAGACACCACCGTGAGAGAGTCCAGTTCCATCCCCACAACATCACTGACTTTACACCAGCCTACCCACCATGAACTCTTCCTGCACATCCTGCTGCCTCGGTAAAGCAGACAGCATCATCAAAAAACAACTCCACCCACCCCGAACATTCTCTCTTCTGCACCTTCCCATCGGATGGAAGATGGGAGAGCATGCCTGACCGGGCTCAGAGACAGCTTCTACACCACTGTGATCAGACTATTGAACGGTCCGCTACTATGATAAGATGTAAACTTGAGCGCGCAATATACCTCCTCGTGGCCTTTGCCTGCCTGCACTGTATTTTCCCTGTAATTGTGACACGTTTCTGCATTCTGTTATTGTTTCACCTTGTTCTACTCCAATGAAGTGACCTGTACCTATGGAATTTTCTGGGATCTCTCCTGTCTGTGATGTATATAATTTATCTGGATGACAGTGTAGATGGGTGGTTGGTACGGTTACAGATGATACGGAGATAGGTAGTATAGTGGATTGTGCAGAAGAGCTGTAAAGAGTTCCGCGGGATACTGATCAGTTTCGGATATGGGTTGGAGAAATGGCAGATGGAGTTTAACCCGGAGAAACGGAAAAATTTGCACCTTGGTAGGTCAAATGCAAAGAGATATCACAGTACTACAGCCAAGATCCTAAACATTGTTGGCTGGCAGACGGATCTTGGGGTCCAGTATCATTGTTCATGGACATGTTTTCTGATAGGGTGGTGAAGAATGCGGATATCATGCTTGCCATTATACTATTATTTAGGGCAATGAGTTCAAAATTCTGGAGATCATATTGCAATTTTATAAAAATCTCTAGTTAGGCTGAAGCAGGCTTATTGTATAGAGTTCTACTCACCCTATTATCGGAAGGATGTCAAGCCCTTGAGCAGCGTCCGGAGAGGTTTAACAGGATGCTGCCTGGTCTCGCTGATTTGAGGGATTGGACAATTCGGTTGCTTCCTATGGAGTGGAGGGAGATGAGGGGAAATCTGACGGCAGTTCATAAGATCATAAGACACATCGGCGGCCTCGGCAGACGTTGCCTTTTCCTCAAAGATGAAATGTCTAATATCACAGGGAATGCATTCGGAACATTATAATCCTCTCCTGTGCTATAAGGGTTGGTCTGTGTTCTATGTGTGACAATATAAAACCAATTTACTAACTCTACGAGGCAAGACATACTAAGGCACAAAGACCTACTGAGATTTCCATCCAAGTCATTGCCACGGACATCAGAAGTCGTGCGTATCATCACCAGTTGCAGAATTCCAAGAAGCAATCGCTGCCCGCTTAAGCCAAATCTTAACAAAAAAATCCCAAATTCACAGTTCGCTGTGAATTACAGAAATCGCAATCATGTAAATGAAGTTCCCATGAGAGGAACGTTTTTCAAATGCCCGTCTAATGTCAAGTGGTTAATCTCTACAGACTTGCGCGTCCAACCCATGATCCCCTTCTATGTCGGCAGGAAACGGTCCTGGATTTAACTGTGTCCTGTCCCTCTGCATTTGACTTCCCGGAGCTCAAAGCCTCCCTCTTACCCGGATTAAATTCGGTCTGCCATTTCTCCACCGATCTGCAAATGATCCACATCCCACTGAATCCATCAGCGATGTTCTACACTTTCCACAACCCTACCAATCTTTGTGTCGTCAGCAATTTTAACAACCGCCCATCTCCATTTTCATCCAGTTCATCAGACCCATCACAAACACTGGACGACCCGCTTGTACATGCAAACTATATTCAACCTCGAGGTTCATTAAAAAAATGTTATTTATATTTACTTATTTATTGAAAAACAATGCGGATTAGGCACTTACGATGCTTCGGGCGCCGCTGCCTGCTAATTACCTGACTATAATCCTGGCCGAATCACTATAAAATTTATAATCAGCAATTAACCTATCAACCGGTACGTCTGTGCACTGTGAGAGAAAACGGGAGCACTAGGTCGAAAACTAGCCGTTCACGGTTAAGAGGAGCATACTCCTTGCAGTCAGTAGCGGGAAGTGACTGTAAACCACTATGTTACCGTACCGCTCTTCCTGTTGCAAGCAGCCACGAAACTAATAAACACAATGGAAGGCGAAATTCCCCAAAATCTGTTAATCCCCGTAAAACTGCAATATATCCCATTTGTGAAAAAGGAACAAATCTCCTCCTCCTCTCTCTCTCCCAGTGTTTTCTCCCCTCACTTTCCTACTCTTTCGCTATCACTCTCGCACATCCCACTCGCCCTTCACTCATAACATCGTTCCCTCTTCTCACGCCGCCACCCCTCTCCCCTTTCTCTTCCCGTTTTCGTTCCCACATTCTCTCCCATTTTACCACCCTTCTCCCGCTCCGCACACTCTCTCACATTTTCCCGCTTTTTCTCCCAGACGGTCCGAGCTCAACGTACTCAGTGCTGAACTTTCGGAAAGAGGAAGATCTCGTCCATGAGTATGACGATCCTCCCATTGCCTCGGGACCCGCCGAACTGTCAGTGACTCCACAAGCAGGTCAGAGTTCACATTAATGACGTCACTGTAAAGGAGTCACGTGCTATGCGCACAAGTGTTCAAATTCCAATGCATCTGCATCGTCCGCCTTTTCTGGCAGTTCGTTCCATAGACGGACGGCCATCTGGGTAAAATGGAAAACGTTGTAACTCTGGTCTCCAGTTACATCACCTTTGCTATCATCTTATCCCTGAGCGTTCTGGTTCTCGATTCTCCAAACCCAGAGAAAAGTGACTCTGCGCATTCACCTAGTCCGTGCCCCATGTCCCCTGTGGTTTTATACAACTTTTTTTAAGGTCAGCTCTAACCTACCTGACTTATCTTCATAATTCAGTCACCTAGGTCCCGGCAATATCCTGGTAAATCTCCTTAGCACTCTCTGCAGCTCAGTGGCATCATCTTCAGAGAAGGAGGACGGAAACGGAACACCGTACTCCAAGTGTGGCCTCACTGAGTCATGTTCACTGAAACGTGAACTGCCTACTCCTGTACTCACTGCCCTGACTGATAAAGGGCAGCAGGTCAGACGCCTTCTCCATCACCTTGTCTATCCGTGACTTCACACTCAGGGGACCGTGCACGTCTAGCCCTGGGTCCCTTTGCTTTCCTACACTCCCCAGTGTCCCTGTTTACCTGCGACTCCACTTTCAGGAAAGAATGTAACTGTACCCCTGGGTCCCTCCGTTCTATGACATTTCCTAGGTATCCTCCCGTTTACTATGTAAGTTCAGCGCTGTTGTTTGTCTTCCTGAAATACGATAGCTCAAACTTAGTTGCATATGCTTCTGCTCGGCGCTCGTCCCCGCTAATCGAGACACCACGGCAAGAGAAAACTGCCTTCACTCTTCACTACACCACCGACGTCCAGTCAACCATTCCTCCCATCGTCGCACGCCATCTCGCAGAGCGGTATACCATATATGGTATTAATGATATATTCTGCCATCATATTTGACCTACCGAAATTAGCCACCTCACACTTACCTGCTTTGAACTCCATCTGCCATTTCTCAGTCCAGTTTTGCATCCGATCAATATCCCACAGTAACCTCTGACAGACCTCCACGCTATCCATAACACCTACAACCTTTGTGTCAACCGCAAATTTGCTAACTCATCCCTCCACTTCCACATGGTGGTCATTTATAAAAATATTACAAAGTTTTTTGAACCTTTCGTAAGCTCCTCTTTTCTTCTTGACTAGATTTACAACAGCCTTTGTACACCACGGAACTAGTACCTCACCATTCTTTCCATGTCTCATTGGAACGTACGTACTCAGAACCCCACGCAAATATGCCCTGAACATTTGCCAACTTTCTTCCGTACGTTTCCCCGAGATCACCTGTTTCCAACTTATCTTCAAAATTCCTGCCTGAAAGCCTCATATTTCTCTTACTCTAATTAAACATTTCCCAAATTTGTCTGTTCCTATCCCTCTCCAATGCTGTGGTAAAGGAGATAGAATTGTGATCACTATCTCGGAAATGCTCTCCCACTGAGAGACCTGACACCCTGGCCAGGTTAATTTCCCAATATCAGATAAAGTACAGCCTCTCCTATTGTAGGCCTATGTACATATTATGTCAAGAAACACTACTGAACACACCTAACAAATCGTACCCCATCTAAACCCCTCACTCCAGGGATATGTCAATCATTGTTTTGGGCAATTCAAATCTCCTACCACAACAACCCTGCTATTATTGCTCCTTTCCAGAATCCGTCTCCGTATCTTCTCCTCGATGTCCCTGTTAATATTGGGTGGCAGATAAAAAAACACCCATTAGAGTTATTGATCCCTTCCTATTCCTAACTTCCACTCACACAGATTCCGTAGACAACCCCTCCATGACTTCCTCCTAATCTGCAGCCGTTACCCTATCTCTGATCAACAGTGCCACGCACTGAACTATTTTGCCTCGCTCCCTGTCCTTCCTGAAACATATACAACCTGGCACCTGAAGTAGCCATTCCTGCTCCTGCACCATCCAACTCTCTGCAATGGCCACAACATCGTAGTTACAAGTTCTGATCCATGCTCTAATCTCCTCCGCTTTATTCACAATGCACCTCGCGTTAATTTTGACACATCTCAACCCATTGGTCAGAGTGCGTCCCTTCTCTATCATCTGCCTATCCTCCATTTAGCACTTTCCCCATGTTTTCTCTGTTTGTGAGCAAACCTTTGTTTCCTGCATCACTTCAGTTTGGTTCTCAACCTCCAGCAATTCCAGTTTAAACTCTCCCCAATAGTCTTAGCAAACCGTTCCGCAGAATATTGGGCCCCCTCGGATTCAAGTGCAACCCTTCATTTTTGTGCAGTTAACACCTGCCCCAGAAGAAGTTCCAGTGATCCGGAAGTATAAATCACTGCCCCCAGCTCCAATCCCTCAGTCACTCAGTTATCCTCCACCTCATTTTATTCCTATACTCACTGTCACGTGGCGCAGGGAGTAATCCCGGCATTACTACCTTTGAGGTCCTGTATCTCAACTTCTTTGTGAAGTTAAGAAATGGCAAGGTTAAAAAGACACTAATAGCAGTTATATACGGGCCTCCAAACAGCAGCCGGGATGTGGACTCCACGTTACAGCTGGCAATAGAAAGAAAGCGTGTGGAAGAGAATTGTCAGGATATTCATGAGGGATTTCAATATTAAAGTGGGGAAGTCAGGGAGGTACTGGATCACAGGAGAGGCTGTTTATAGAATGCCCACGGGATGGTTTTTTGGATCAACTTGTCCATAAGCCCATCAGAGGATCAACTGTTTTAGACTGGGTGCTGTGTAATGAACCTGAGGCGATTAAGTTCAGTTTCAAATTTGAAAAGCAGAATTTGGTGTCAGGTGTGTCAATATTTCAGAGGAACAAATGAAATTACAGTGGCATGAGAGAGGAACTGTCCGAAGTCTTCTAGATTAACACTCCTTACTGGGGTATTGCAACCTCCTCCTCATCAGGGAGCTCAGAAGGGGAAGAGACTCTCCTTCCCTGCGTACAGCTCCGCACCCCACCAATGTTCCCTGCTGTCCTTTCATCCTTTGGGGTACCATAGGGACCTTTTGAGGGCCAGACAAGGGTCCTTTCATTAAATGATAACAGCAGAATTGCAATGCAGTACATACACAGCACCCTAAACACATATCATCGCCACTGAAACTATTCCATGCGTTACCCAGCCTCGCCAGCCAGAAAAAAATAACACTTTTTTATCTCCCACCACTTTTTTCCCGAACCAAAATTCTTGAACAGTTTCTCTATCTTTCTAATGTCCTCTATCTTCACTTTTATGTGCTGATCAGTTATATTTTCAGAGGCATCGGGGATACAGGTGCAACATTAGTTCCCTAGTAACGCACAGACCCCTCCTTCTTAGGCTAATACTTCTTCTCCACTTTCCTGTTTCTTTGTATTTGCTTCCCACGTTGTTAGGTAATCAATCAATCCCACCCCCAATATGATTATCGCCACTACTTCCTTCATATGAGTCCTCTATTGAGCATATATTTTGTTAATAATCTGTCACCATGTATATAACATGCGGTGCAGGTTAAAATAAATTTATGTTCCGGTCTCTCACTAACACTTTGTTCTTGGTTCTCAGAGCCGTTCCTCTCTCTCTCTCTCTGGGAAGATTTGACCTGTTCGGTATTTTATTTCGTCCTTGTCGTGGTGCAACCGACGCCTGCTGACATGTGTTCAGTCAGGTCTCTTCTTCACCTCAACGGCTGTATGGGTCATCATCCGCCTGGGAGAGAAAGAGTCTTTATTTACCGATCTCTCATTTATTCTGTCTACCGGCTTAATGGATGCATGTTACCTTCAGTTAAAGGTGCCTGGGTTAACTGGACCCTCTCATATAATTTCCCTGCCCCCTGACACAATGCTTGTGCGTATTTTAGTGTTTTCCTATCATTGTATATTAGCACTACTTTTTTCTGTTGTCATGGGAGGCTCAGTTCCTGCTGTCATAGGCAGCCCCATCAATATTTAATGAGGGGTAAGTCCTGTATTTCTATCCTTCTGATTTCACATCGCGTACATTACTAAGGGCATTGCCTCTTGCCGTCCGAGACCGTTTTGCTGACAATAATTTGTCAAAGTCGCTTTTATTTCACCGTTTCCTCTTTCCACCATACCTGAGGGCTGAGGCTGGTAGCAGATATGCAATTTCTAATAGAACCCCAAGTCTTCCTTCAGTCCCTGTGCTAATTTATTTGTAAAACGGGTTCCCCTGTCGCTATTTACCCTAGGGGGATTCCAAACCTAGGTATAATGTCTTTCATAAATATGTTCACCACAGTTATTACATCATTCTTCCCAGTTGGATAGCCCTCCTCCCATCTGAAAAACCATGTCCACTATTACCAATATATACGTAAACCTCCGTTTAGCAGGCATATGTACAAATTCAATTTGCAGGGCCGTTTAAATAACGGTGTACAACCCGATCAGCGATGGATCCAAGGGGATATCGGTTTGTGTATCCAGAACGGGCTTGCCCACAGGAGGCAAAGAGTGGTTGTAGACGGGTCATATTCTGCATGAAGGTCGGTAACCAGTGAAGTGCCTCATGGATCTGTTCTGGGATCCTTACAGATCCTGACAGATTAGCCATGATCAGAAAGAATGTAGGTGCTAGCACGATGGGATGAATGGCGGACTCTTGCACCTATTATCTATTGTCTATTGTCTATTGTCTTACTCTTCGTGATTTTTATACATGACCTGGATGAGGAAGTGGATGGGTGAGTTAGTAGGTTTGTTGATGACACAAAGGTTGGAGGTGTTGAGGATAGTGTAGATTGCTGTCAGAGGTTACAACGGGACATTGATAGGATGCCAAACTGGGCTGAAAAGTGGCAGATGGAGTTTACCCCACATTAGTGTGTGATGGTTTATTTTGGCAGGTCAAACATCACGGCAGGATATAGCATTGTTTGTAAGAGTCTTGGGTGTGTGGAGGATCAAAGAGATCTTGGGGTCCGAGTCCATCGGGCATTCAAAGCAGCTGCTCAGGTTAACTCTGTGGTTAAGGAGGCGTACGGTGTATTGGTCTTCAACAATCGTGGAATTGAATTTAGGAGCCGAGAGATAATGTTCTAGCTATATAGGACTCTGGTCAGACCCCACTTGGAGTACTGGGCTCATTTCTGGTCATCTCACTACAGGAAGGATATAGAAACCACAGAAGGGGTGCAGAGGAGATTTACAAGGATGTTGCCTGGATTGGGGAGCATGCCTTACGAGAATAGGTTGAGTGAACTCGGCCTTTTCTCCTTGGAGCGACGGAGGATGACAGTTGACCTGACAGAGATGTATAAGGTGATGAGAAGCATTGATCGTCTGGATAGTCAGAGGCTTTTCCCCAGGGCTGAAATGGTTGCCACAAGGGGACACAGGTTTTGGGTGCTGGGGAGTAGCTACAGAGGAAATGTCAGGGGCATGTTTTTTTACTCAGAGAGTGGTGAGTGCGTGGAATGGGCTGTCTAGTATGGGTAAGCCTGGTAATTTCTACGGTAGGGACATGTTCGGCAAAACTTTAGGGACCTGTATTGTGCTGTTGGTTTTCTGTTTCTATGCTCCTATCTCATCCCGTCCCGGCGATTTATCCAACTTGATGCTTTCAAAAGCTCCAGCACATCCTCTTTCTTAATATCTCCATGCTCAAGCTTTTCAGTCTGCCTCAAGTCATTACTACAGTAACCAAGATTCTTTTCCACAGTGAATACTGAAGTAAAGTATTCATTAAGTACCTCTGCTATTTCCTCCGGTTCCATACACGCATTCCCACTGTCACAGTTGACAGGCCATGCTCTTTCACGTCGAATCATCTTGCTCTTCACATATTTGAAGAATGTCCTGGTGGGTTCCTTAATCCTGCCCGCCAAGGCCTTCTCATGGCCCCTTCTGTGTCTCCTAATTTCCCTCTTAAGCTCCTTCCTATTTGCCTTATAATCATCTCGATCTCTAACATTACCTAGCGCTAGAAACATGGAAACATAGAAAATAGGTGCAGGAGTAGGCCATTCGTCCCTTCGAGCCTGCACCGCCATTCAGTACAATCATGGCTAATCATCCAACTCAGAACCCTGTACCTGGCTTTTCTCCATACCCCGTGATCCCTTTAGCCAGAATGGCCATATCTAACTTCCTCCTAAATATAGCTAAACAACTGGCCTCAACTGTTTCTTGTGACAGAGAAATCAGCAGATTCACACTCTCTCTGTGAAGAAATTTTCCCTCATATCGGTCAGAAAAAGGATTCCCCTTTATTCTTAAACTGCGACGCCTCGTTCTGGACTTGACCAACATCGGGAACAATTTTCCTGCATCTAGCCTGTCCATTCCCTTTAGAATTTTATACGTTTCAATAAGATCCCACCTCAATCTTTTAAATTCCAGTGAGTATTAGACCAGTCGATACAGTCTTTCATCATATGAAAGTCCTGCCATCCCAGGAATCAATCTGGTCAACCTTCTTTGTACTCTCTCTATGGTAAGGATGTATTTCCTCAGATTAGGGGACCAAAACTTCACACAATACTCCAGGTGTTGCCTTCCCAAGGCCTTGCACAAACTCAGAAGTACCTCCCTGCTCCTGTACTCAAATCCTCTAGCTATGAATGCCAGGATACCATTCGCCTTTTTCACAGCCTGTTGAGACCTGCACACCCACTTTCAATGATTGGTATATAATGACACTCAGGTCTCGTTGCTCCTCCCTTTTTCCTAATCGGCCACCATTCAGATAATGAACTGCTTTCCTGTTTTTGTCTCCAAAGTAGATAATTCACATTTATCCACATTAAATCGCATCTGCCATGAATGTTCCCACTCACCTAACCTATCCAAGTCACCTTGCATCCTGTTAGTATCCTCCTCACAGCTAACACTGCCGCCCAGCTTCGTGTCATCCGCAAACTTGGAGATTCTGCATTTAATTCTCTCGTCTAAGTCATTAATACATATTGTAAGCAACTGGGGTCCCAGCACTGAGCCTTGCGGTTCCCCACTACTCACTGCCCGCCATTCTGAAAAGTCCCGTTTATTCCCACTCTTTGCTTCCAATCTGCCAACCAATACTCTATCTCCATCAATACCATACGCCCAATACCGTGTGCTTAAGTTTACCCACTAATCTCCTTTGTGGGACCTTGTCAAAAGCATGCGCAAATCCAAATACGCCACAGTCACTAGTTCTCCTCTATCTACTCTACTAGTTACATCCTCAAAAAATTCTATGACATTCGTCAGACATGATTTTCCGTTTATAAATTTATGCTGACTTAATCCGATGATTTCACCGTTTGCATATGTGCTGTTATCACATCTTTGACAACTGACTCTAGCATTTTCCCCACCACCGATGTTAGGTTAACCGGTCTATAATTCCCCGGTTTCTCTCTCCCTCCTTTTTTTAAAAAGAGGGCGTTACATTAGCCACCCTCCAATCCTCAGGAACTAGTCCAGAATCTAAAGAGTCTTCTGATGGTGTGCCGCACATGAGGCCGCTTAACAAGACAGGGACCCATGGTGTTACTGGTAAGACAGCAGATTGGCTGACTGGCAGGAGGAAAAGAGTGGGAATAAAGGGAGGGGTTTCCTGGTCAGCGGCCGGCGACTAGTGGTGCTCCACCGCTGTTCTGTGTTGGGACCGCTTCCTTAATCCTGCCCGCCAAGGCCTTCTCACTAATTTTCTCTGTCTCTCCAAACTTCATTCTTAAGCTTCCTCCTTTTAGAACCATAGAACCATAGAAACTACAGCACAGAAACAGGCCTTTTGGCCCTTCTTGCATGTGCCGGTCCGTTTTCTGTCTAGTCCCACTGACCTGCACACGGACCATATCCCTCCATACACCTCCCATCCTTGTATCTGTCCAATTTATTCTTAAATGTTATTAAAGAACCCGCATTTACCACCTCACCTGGCAGCTCATTCCATACTCTCACCACTCTCTGTGTGAAGAAGTCCCCGCTAATGTTCCCTTTAAACTTTCCCCCCCTCACCCTTAACCCATGTCCTCTGTTTTTTTTTTCTCCCCTTGCCTCAGTGGAAAAATACTGCTTGCATTCACTCTATCAATACCCATCATAATTTTATATACCTCTATCAAATCTCCCCTCTTTCTTCTACGCTCCAGGGAATAAAGTCCTTACCTATTCAACCTTTCTCTCTAATTGAGTTTCTCAAGTCCCGGCAGCATCCTTGCAAACCTTCTCTGCACTCTTTCAACTTTATTTATACTCTTCCGGTAATTTGGTGACCAAAACTGAACACAATACTCCAGAGAACACACATCAAAGTTGCTGGTGAACGCAGCAGCCTAGGCAGCATCTCTAGGAAGAGGTGCAGTCGATGTTTCAGACCGAGACCCTTCGACCTGACGAAGGGTCTCGGCCTGAAACGTCGACTGCACCTCTTCCTAGAGATGCTGCCTGGCCTGCTGCGTTCACTAGCAACTTTGATGTGTGTTGCTTGAATTTTCAGCATCTGCAGAATTCCTGTTGTTTACAATACTCCAGATTTGGCCTCACCAGTGCCTTATACAGCCTCATCATAACATTCCTGCTCTGATACTCAATACTTTGACTAATAAAGGCCCGTGTACCAACAGCTCTCCTTACGACCCTATCTGCCTGTGACGCCAGTTTTAGGGAATTTTGTATCTGTATCCCAGGTCCCTCTGTTCCACCGCACTCCTCAGTGCCTTATCATTAACCCTGCATGTTCTACCTTGGTTTGTCCTTCCAACATGTAATACCTCACACTTCTCTGTATTCAACTCCATCTGCCATTTTCAGCCCATTTTTACAGCCTGTCCAAGTCCCTTTGCAGGCTCTGAAAACCTTCTTCACTGTCTACTACACCTCCAATCTTTGTATCACCAGCAAACTTGCTGATCCAATTTACCACATTATCATCCAGATCATTGATAAAGATGACAAATAACAATGGACCCAGCACCGATCCCTGTGGCACACCACTAGTCACAGGCTCCACTCAGAGAAGCAATTCTCTACTACCACTCTGTGGTTTCTTCCATTGAGCCAACATCTAATCCAATTTACCACTTCTCCATGTATACCTAGCGACTGAATTTTCCTAACTAACCTCCCATGCGAGACGTTGTCAAAGGCCTTACTGAAGTCCATGCAGACAATATCCACTGCCTTCCCTTCATCCACTTTCCTGGTAACCTCCTCGAAAATCTCCAATAGATTGGTCTAACATGACCTACCACGCAGAAAGCCATGTTGACTCTCCCTAATAAGTCCCTGTCTATCCAAACGCTTGTAGATTCTGCATCTTAATACTCCCTCCAATATCCTACCTACTACAGACGTTAAACTGACCGGCCTATAATTTCCCGGATTACTTTTTGATCCTTTTTTAAACAACGGAACAACATGAACCACTCTCCAATCCTCCGGCACCTCACCTGTCGACAGCGACGTTTTAAATATTTCTGCCAGGGCCCCTGCAATTTCAACACTAGTCTCCTTCAGGGTCCGAGGGAACACCCTGTCAGGTCCCGGGGATTTAACCACTTTAATTTTCCTCAACACGGCAAAGACCTCTTCCTTTTCGATCCGTACAGTTTCCATGATCTCACTACTTGTTTCCCTTAATTCCATAGACTTCATGCCAGTATCCTTAGTAAATACAGACGCAAAAAATAAATAAATAAATAAATAAAATAAAACTGTTTAAGATCTCCCCCATTTCCTTTGGTTCCGCACATAGCCGACCACTCTGATCTTCAAGAGGACCAATTTTATCCCTTACAATCCTTTTGCTCTTACTATACCTGTAAAAGCTCTTTGGATTATCCTTCAGTTTTTAATGCCAAGGCAACCTCATGTCTTCTTCTCGCCCTCCTGATTTCTTTCTTAAGTATTTTCTTGCACTTCTTATACTCCTCAAGCACCTTATTTGCTCCCTGCTTCGTATACACGTCATACAACTCCCTCTTCTTCTTTATCAGAGCTGCAATATCCCTTGAGAACCAAGTTTCCTTATTCCTGTTCATTTTGCCTTTAATCCTGAAAGGAACATACAAATTCTGCACTCTCAAAATTTCTCCTTTGAAGGCTTCCCACCTACCGATCACATCCTTGCCAGAGAACAATCTGTCCCAATCCATGTTTTTTAGATACTTTCTCATTTCTTCAAATTTGGCCTCCTTCCAGTTAAGAAACTCAACCCTAGGACCAGATCTATCCTTCATTTCCACTACCGCCGCCGGGAGACCATTCCACGCACACACCACACTCTGCATTAAAAACAAGCTTACCTCTGACATCTCCTCGGTACCTGTTTCCAAACACCTCTAAACTGTGTCCTGTCGTGCTGAGCATTTCATCCCTGTGGAAAAGCTTCTGACTATCCGCACGATATCAGGTCAACCCTCGTCCTCCGTCGCTCCAAGGAGAAAAGACCAACTTCACTCTACCTATTCTCATAAGGCATGCTCCCCAGTCCAGACAACAGCCTTGTAAATCTCTGCATCCTTCCGATGGTTTCCACATCCTTCCTGTAGTGAGGCAACGAGAACTGAGCACAGTACTCCAAGTACGGTAGACCGAGGCCCTACATAGCTGCAACATTACCTCTCGGCTCCTAAACCCAATGCCACTAATGATGAAGGCCAATGCACCGTATGGTAGGTCTTAACCACAGAGTCAACCTGCCAGGCAGTTTTGAGTGTCCTATAGACTCGGACCTCAAGATCCCTCTGATCCTCCGCACTGCCAAGAGTCTTGCCATTAATGTTACAGTCTGCCATCATATTTGACCTACCAAAATGAGCCAGCTCACACTTATCTGGTTTGAACTCCATCTGCCATTTCTCAGTCCAGATTTGCATTCGATCAATATCCCTCAGTAACCTCTGTCAGACCTTTACGCTATCCATAACACCCCTAACCATTGTGTCATCAGCAAATTTGCTAACTCATCCCTCCAGTTCCTCAAAGAGATTATTTAAATAAAAAAAAAAAATAATTGGAAAGATTTTTGAACCTTTCATAAGCTTCTCTTTTCTTCTTGAGTAGATTTACAGCAGTCTTTGTTCACCACGGAACTTGTACCTTACCAGTCAATCCATATCTCATTGGACCTTACCCATTCAGAACTACAAACAATTATCCCCTGAACATTTGCCACATTTCTTCCGTACGTATCCCCGAGAACACCTGTTTCCAATTTGTCTTCCAAATTCCTGCCTAAAAGCCTCATATTTCCCATTACTCTATTTAAACGTTTCCCAAATTTGTCTGTTCCTATCCCTCTACAACGTTGTGATAAAGGAGATAGAATTGTAATCACTATCTCGGAAATGCTCTCCCACTTGGAGACCTGACACCTGGCCAGGTTCATTTCCCAATATCAGATAAAGTACAGCCTCTGCTATTGTGGGCCTACGTACATATTATGTCAACAAACCCTCCTGAACACATCTAACAAACTTTACCTCATCTAAACCCTTCACTCCAGGGATATGCCAATCATTATTTTGGGTTATTAAAATCTCCTACCACAACAACCCTGTTATTATTACTCTCTTCCAGAATCTGTATCCGTATCTGCTCCTCGATGTCCCTGTTAATATTGGGTGGTATATAAAAACACCCACTAGAGTTATTGGTCCCTTTCTATTCCTAGCTTCCACTCACAGAGATTCCGTAGACAACCCTTCAATGACTTCCTCCTTTTCTGCAGCCGTTACACTATCTCTGATCAACAGTGCCACCACCCACCCCTTTTGCCTCGTTCCCTGTTCTTCCTCAAACATCTACAGCCTGGCACCTGAAGTAGCCGTTCCTGCCCCTGCACCATCCAAGTTTCTGTCATTGCCACAATATCGTAGTTCCAAGTGCTGATCCATGCTTTATGCTCCTGCGCTCCTCGCGTTAATTTAGATACATCTCAAGCCATCGACCAGAGCGAGTCCTTTCTCTATCATCTGCCTATCCTCCCTTTCGCACTGTCTCTAAGCTTTCTCTGTTTGTGAGCCAATCTCTCTTTCCTCCATCACTTCAGTTTGGTTCTCAACCTCTCGCAATTCTAGTTTAAACTCTCCCCAATACCTTAGCAAACCTTTCCGACAGGAGATTGGTCCTCTCGGATTCAAGTGCAACCCCTCGTTTTTGTACATGTCCAACCTGTTGCACAAGAGCTTCCAGTGATCCAGAAGTCTAAATCCCTGCCCCCTGCTCCAATCCCTCAGCCACTCATTTATCCTCCACGTCATTCTATTCCTATGCTGACTGTCAGGTGGCACAGACAGTAATCCCCAGATTACTACCTTTGAGGTCCTGCTTCTCAACTTCTTTGTGAAGTTAAGAAATGGCAAGGGTAAAAAGACACTAATAGCAGTTATAAACCGGCCTTCAAAATACAGCAGGGATGTGGACTACCAGTTACAGCTGGAAATACAAAAAGCGTGTCAGAAGGAAATTGTCAAGATAAGTATGGGGGATTTTAAGATGAAAGTGGATTGGGAAAGTCAGGAAGGCACTGGATCTCAGGATAGGGAGCTTATAGAATGCCCAAGGGATGGATATTTGTTGCAACTTTTGCATGAGCCCACCAGGATCAGCTGTTTTGGATTGGGTGCTGTGTAATGAACCTGAGGCGATTGAGTTCAGTTTCAAATTTGAAAAGGAGAAGCTGCTGCCAGGTGTATGAATATTTCAGTAGAACAAAGGAAATTACAGTGGTATGAGAGAGGAACCAGCCCAAGTCGAATGGAAAAGTAATCTAAATGGAGGGACGGTAGAGCAGAATTAGACGAAATTCCTACAACATGTACACCGAGTTGGATACTGTTGAGGGGGATGACTCACCTGGGACAAGCTGTAGCAGCCGGATCTCTGGCACCGAGTCTGGTTCTGCAGTGCAGAAGGGAGGGTGGAAAAAGAGGGGAGCGGTAGTGATAGAGCACACGATAGATATAGATACCATCAGGAGGTTCTGCAGTCGTGACAGAAACTCCTGGATGGTTTGCTGCCTCCCGGGTGCCAGGGTCAGGGATGTCTCTGATCGCTTGCAGAGTATTCTAAAGTAGGAGGGTGAACAGTCAGATGTCATAGTACACAATGACGTAGGAAGAAAGAGAGAGAAGATCCTGAAGAGTGAGTATAGAGAGCTTGGTAGGAAGTTAAAATGCGGGACCTGAAGGGTGTTAATCTCAGGATTGCTACATGTGCCACGTGACAGTGAAGGAAAGAATAGGATGCTGTGGCGGATTAACACGTGGCTGAGGTACTAGCGTAGGGGGCGGAGTTTCAGAGTTCAGTATCATTGGGACCTCTTCTGGGGCAGGTGGGACCTGTACAAGAAGACGGGTTACACCGAAACTACAATGGGACCCAATATCCTTGCAGGGTGGTTTGTTACTGCTATTGGGGATGGTTTAAACTAGATTTGCAGGGGGATGGAAAACAGAGTGCCAGACCAGATAGTGGAGCGGGGAATTAAATGACGTTAAAAGTTCATGTAATGTCATGTTGTGTAAGGGAGCAGGGGGGAATCAAACAAGAGAACATCAGTTGAGAGTCATGGGGAAAACGTTTAGGGCTAACACGAGGGTAAAGTTCCTTATTCAGTGGGTGGTGGCTGTGTCGATAGAGCTTCCAGTACAAGTGGTAGAAGCAGGTTCGATATTGTCATTTAAAGAAAAAAAATGGATAGGTATATGGACAGGAAAGGTATGGAGGGTTATGGGCTGAGTGCATGTTGGTGGGACTAGGTGAGAATAAGCGTTCGATACGGACTACAAGGGCCGATATGGCCTCTTTCCGTGCTGTATTTGATATATGGTTATATAGCTATATGTGTGTGGTGGTAATAATTTTCGCAGGTGTCCCTATTTTACGGATGACACCGAGATTGGTGGAGGAGCAGGAAGTGTTGAAGAAACGGAAAAGGTACAGAGGGAGATGGTCAGTTCTGGAGAGGGGGCAAAGAAAAGGCAGATCAGATACTGTTGAGAAATTGTCGCGGAAGAGGAATACTCGGACCTGGAGGGAGAGTTCCGTGGAAATTTCTTTATTTGTCACATGAGCCTCGAACCTTAAAGCGGGATCCTGGAGTTCCCTCAAGCAAGATAACTCAATCATATTTATACATCACTGGTTGGTGACAAGAGACACTTAGTTGGATTTTTGTTTACTGAAGTAAAGGTCACGTGCCTCAGGACATTGTACGACCAGATAATTCCTTATTTGAACATTTGTCGAGCATTTTCAGAGAATGCTACAGAATAGGGAAGTAGCAAAAATATGATCTTGAGAAGCAACACATTTGACTTAAGTGTTACCTCTCAAAAATATATCAGGCCAGCTGGCTCAACCGCAGACATATGAAAATTCTCAGAAAAAAGAAGTACAGATGCAGTTATTTTTTATAACTCGGTTGCGAGGAACATTTCAGTCACACAGAGTACATTAGTTACAGATAAATGATTGTGGACTTCGAATGCACATTTTAAAACAAATCAAGCCCCCAATTCCCATTACAATGCAAGGCCTTGATATTTTCTTCCACTGTTCCCTCCTTGTTAATCTTCTAGATTAACACTCCTTACTGGAGTACTGTATCCTCCTCCTCATAAGGGGGTTCATAAGGAGAAGCGTCCCTCCTTCCCTGGGTACAGCTCTGCACCCCACCAATGTTCTTTGCTGGGCTTTCATCCTTTGGGGTACTACAGGGACACCTTGAGGGTCAGACAAGGCTCTTTTCATTAAATGATAACAGCAGAATTGCAATGCTGCACATGCACAACACCCTAAACACATATCATCGCCACTGCAACTATTCCATGCGTTACGCAGCCTCGCCAGCCAGAAAACCAACCCTTTATTATCTCCCACCACTTTTTCCCCGGACCAAAATTCTTGAACTGTTTCTCTTTATTTCTAATCTCCTCTATCTTCACGTTTATGTGCTGATCAGTTACATTTTCAGAGGCATCGGGGTTACAGGTACAACATTCTTTCCCTACTAACGCACAGACCCCTCCTTCTTCGGCTAATATTTCTTCTCCACTTTCCTGTTTCTTTGTATTTGCCCTCCGACGCTGTTAGGTAATCAATTAATCCCACCCCCAATATGACTATCACCACTACTTCCTTCATGTGAGTCCTCTATTGAGCGTATATTTTGTTAATAATCAGTCACCATGTATATAACATGAGGTGCAGGTTAAAATAAATTTATGTCCCGGTCTCTCAGTAATACTTTACTCTTGGTTCTCAGAGCCGTTCCTCTCTCTCGGGGAAGAGGTGACCTGTTCGGTGTTTTATTTCGTCCTTGTCGTAGTGCAACCTACGCCTGCTGGCATGTGTTCAGTCAGGTTTCTCCGTCACCTTAACGGCTGTATGGGTCTTCATCCGCCTGGGAGAGAAAGAGTCTTTATTTACCGATCTCTCATTTATTCTGTCTACCGGCTTAATGGATGCATGTTACCTTCAGTTAAAGGTGCCTGGGTTAACTGGACCCTCTCATACAATTTCCCTGCCCCCTGACACAATGCTTGTGCGTATTTTAGTGTTTTCTTATCATTGTATATTAGCACTACTTTTTTCTGTTGTCATGGGAGGCTCAGTTCCTGCTGTCATAGGCCGCTTCATCAATATTTAATGAGGGGTAAGTCATGTATTTCTATCCTTCTGATTTCATATCGTGTACATTACTAAGGGCATTGCCTCTGGCCGATGAGACCATTTTGCTGACAAACATTTGTGAAAGTCGCTTTTATTTCCCCGTTTGCTCTTTCCACCATACCTGAGGGCTGAGGCTGGTAGGGGATATGCAATTGCTACTGGAACCCCAAGGCTTCCTTCAGTCCCTGTGCTAATTTATTTGTAAAACGTGTTCCACTGTCGCTATTTATCCCTAGGGGACTTCCAAACCTAGGTATAATGTCTTTCATAAATATGTTCACCACAGTTCTTACATCATTCCTCCCAGTTGGATAGCCCTCCTCCCATCTGAAAAAACATGTCCACTATTACCAATATATACGTAAACCTCCGTTTAACAGGCATATGTACAAAGTCAATTTGCAGGGCCGTTTAAATAAGGGTGTACAACCCGATCAGCGATGGATCCAAGGGGACATCGCTTTGTTGATCCAGAACGGGCTTGCCCACAGGAGGCAAAGAGTGGTTGTAGACGGGCCATATTCTTCATGGAGGTCGGTAACCAGTGAAGTGTCTCATGGATTTGTTCTGGGATCCTTACAGATCCTGACAGATCAGCCATGATCAGAGTGAATGTAGGTGCTAGCACGAATGGATGAATGGCGGACTCATGCACCTATTATCTATTGTCTATTGTCCATTGTCTGACTCTTCGTGATTTTTATAGATGACCTGGATGAGGAAGTGGATGGGTGAGTTAGTACGTTTGTTGATGACACAGAGGTTGGAGGTGTTGAGGATAGTGTAGATTGCTGTCAGAGGTTACAACGGGACATTGATAGGATGCCAAACTGTGCTGAAAAGTGGCAGATGGAGTTTACCCCACATAAGTGTGTGATGGTTTATTTTGGCAAATCAAACATCACGGCAGGATATAGCATTGTTGGTAAGAGCCTTGGCAGTGTGGAGGATCGAAGGGATCTTGGGGTCCGAATCCATCGGGCCTTGAAACAAGCTGCTCAGGTTAACTCTGTGGTTAAGGAGGCGTACGGTGTATTGGCCTTCAACAATCGTGGAATTGAATTTAGGAGCCGAGAGATAATGTTCTAGCTATATAGGACTCTGGTCAGACCCCACTTGGAGTACTGGGCTCATTTCTGGTCATCTCACTACAGGAAGGATATAGAAACCACAGAAGGGGTGCAGAGGAGATTTACAAGGATGTTGCCTGGATTGGGGAGCATGCCTTATGAGAATAGGTTGAATGAACTCGGCCTTTTCTTCTTGGAGCGACGGGGATGACATGTGCCTGGACAAAGATGTATAAGGTGATGAGAAGCATTGATGGTCTGGATAGTCAGAGGCTTTTCCCCAGGACTGAAATGGTTGCCACAAGAGGGCACAGGTTTAGGGTGCTGGGGAGTAGCTACAGAGGAAATGTCAGGGGCATGTTTTTTACTCAGAGAGTGGTGAGTGCGTGGAATGGGCTGTCTAGTATGGGTAAGCCTGGTAATTTCTACGGTAGGGACATGCTCGGCAAAACTTTAGGGGCCTGTATTGTGCTGTTGGTTTTCTGTTTCTATGCTCCTATCTCATCCGGTCCCGGCGATTTATCCAACATGATGCTTTCCAAAAGCTCCAGCACATCCTCTTTCTTAATATCTCCATGCTCAAGCTTTTCAGTCTCCTTCAAGTCATGACTACAATAACCAAGATTCTTTTCCATAGTGAATACTGAAGTAAAGTATTCATTAAGTACCACTGCTACTTCATCCGGTTCCATACACACATTCCCACTGTCACACTTGACAGGCCGTGCTCTTTCACGTCGAATCATCTTGCTCTTTACATATTTGAAGAATGTCCTGGGGGTTTCCTTAATCCTGCCCGCCAAGGCCTTCTCATGGCCCCTTCTGGGTCTCCTAATTTCCCTCTTAAGGTACTTCCTATTAGCCTTATAATTATCTGGATCTCTAACATTACCTAACTCTAGAAACATGGAAACATAGAAAATAGGTGCAGGAGTAGACCATTTGTCCCTTCGAGCCTGCAGCGCCATTCAGTATAATCATGGCTGATCATCCAACTCAGAACCCTGTACCTGGCTTTTCTCCATACCCCGTGATCCCTTTAGCCAGAATGGCCATATCTAACTCCCTCTTAAATATAGCGAAACAACTGGCCTCAACTGTTTCTTGTGACAGAGAAATCAGCAGATTCACACTCTCTCTGTGAAGAAATTTCCCCTCATATCGGTCAGAAAAGGATTCCCCTTTATTCTTAAACTGCGACGCCTCGTTCTGGACTTGACCAACATCGGGAACAATTTTCCTGCAGCTAGCCTGTCCAATCCCTTTAGAATTTTATACGTTTCAATAAGATCCCACCTCAATCTTTTAAATTCCAGTGAGTATTAGACCAGTCGATACAGTATTTCATCATATGAAAGTCCTGCCATCACAGAAATCAATCTGGTGAACCTTCATTGTACTCTCTCTATGGCAAGGATGTATTTCCTCAGACTAGGGGACCAAAACTTCACACAATACTCCAGGTGTTGCCTCACCAAGGCCTTGCACAACTGTAGTAGTACCTCCCTGCTCCTGTACTCCAATCCTCTTGCTATGAATGCCAGCATACCATTCGCCTTTTTCACTGCCTGCGGTACCTGCATGCCCACTTTCAATGACTGGTGTATAATGACACCCAGGTCTCGTTGCACCTCCCCTTTTCCTAATCGGCCACCATTCAGATAATGAACTGCTTTCCTGTTTTTGTTTCCAAAGTAGATAACCTCACATTTATCCACATTAAATCGCATCTGGCATGAATTTTCCCACTCACCTAACCTATCCAAGTCACTCTGCATTCTCTTAGCATCCTCCTCACAGCTAACACTGCCGCCCAGCTTCGTGTCATCCGCAAACTTGGAGATGCTGCATTTAATTCTCTCGTCTAAATCATTAATACATATTGTAAGCAACTGGGGTCCCAACATTAAGCCTTGCGGTACCCCACTAGTCACTGCCTGCCATTCTGAAAAGTCCCGTTTATTCCCACTTTTTGCTTCCAATCTGCCAGCCAATACTCTATCGACATCAATACCATACGCCCAATACCTTGTGCTTAAGTTTACCCACTGATCTCCTGCGTGGGACCTTGTCAAAAGCATGTGCAATTCCAAATACGCCACAATCACTGGTTCTCCCCTATCTACTCCACTGGTTACATCCTCAAAAAATTATATGAAATTCGTCAGACATGATTTTCCGTTTATAAATCTCTGCTGACTTAATCCGATGATTTCACCGTTTGCAATATGTGCTGTTATCACATCTTTGACAACCGACTCTAGCATTTTCCCCACAACCGATGTTAGGTTAACCGGTCTATAATTCCCCGGTTTCTCTCTCCCTCATGTTTGGAAAAAGCGGGGTTACATTAGCCACCCTTCAATCCTCAGGAATTAGTCCAGAATCTAAAGTGTCTTCTGAAAGTGTGCCACACATGCGGCCGCTTAACAAGACAGGGACCCATGGTGTTACTGGTAAGAGAGCAGATTGGATGACTGGCCGGAGGAAAAGAGTGGGAATAAAGGGAGGGGTTTCCTGGTCAGCGGCCGGCGACTAGTGGTGTTCCACAGGGGTTCTGTGTTGGGACCGCTTCTTTAATCCTGCCCGCCAAGGCCTTCTCACTAATTATCTCTGTCTCTCCTAACTTCATTCTTAAGCTTCCTCCTTTTAGAACCATAGAACCATAGAAACTACGACACAGAAACAGGCCTTTTGGCCCTTCTTGCATGTGCCGTTCCATTTTCGGTCTAGTCCCACTGACCTGCACACGGACCATATCCCTCCATACACCTCCCATCCTTGTATCTGTCCAATTTATTCTTAAGTGTTATAAAATAACCCACATTTACCACCTCACCTGGCAGCTCATTCCATACTCCCACCACTCTCTGTGTGAAGAAGTCCCCGCTAATGTTCCCTTTAAACTTTTCCCCCCTCACCCTTAACCCATGTCCTCTGTTTTTTTTTTCTCCCCTTGCCTCGGTGGAAAAAGCCTGCTTGCATTCACTCTATCAATACCCATCATAATTTTATATGCCTCTATCAAATCTCCCCTCTTTCTTCTACGCTCCAGGGAATAAAGTCCTAACCTATTCAACCTTTCTGTCTAACTGAGTTTCTCAAGTCCCGGCAAAATCCTTGCAAACCTCCCCTGCACCCTTTCAACTTTATTTATATCCTTCCGGTAATTTGGTGACCAAAACTGAACACAATACTCCAGAGAACACACATCAAAGTTGCTGGTGAACACAGCAGCCGAGGCAGAATCTCTAGAAAGAGGTGCAGTCGACGTTTCAGGCCGAAACCCTTCGACCTGACGAAGGGTCTCGGCCTGAAACGTCGACTGCACCTCTTCCTAGAGATGCTGCCTGGCCTGCTGCGTTCACCAGCAACTTTGATGTGTGTTGTTTGAATTTCCAGCATCTGCAGAATTCCTGTTGTTTACAATACTCCAGATTTGGCCTCACCAGTGCCTTATACAGCCTCATCATAACATTCCTGCTCTGATACTCAATACTTTGACTAATAAAGGTCAATGTACCAACAGCTCTCTTTACGACCCTATCTACCTGTGACGCCACTTTTAGGGAATTTTGTATCTGTATTCCCAGATCCCTCTGTTTCACCGCACTCCTCAGTGCCTTGCCATTAACCCTGTATGTTTTACCTTGGTTTGTCGTTCCAACATGTAATACCTCACACTTGTCTGTATTCAACTCCATCTGCCATTTTCAGCCCATTCTTACAGCCTGTCCAATTTCCTTAGCAGGCTCTGAAAACCTTCCTCATTGTCTACTACACCTCCAATCTTTGTATCATCAGCAAACTTGGTGATCCAATTTACCACATTATCATCCAGATCATTGAGATAGATGATAAATAACAATGGACCCAGCACTGATCCCTGTGGCACACCACTAGTCACAAGCCTCTACTCGGAGAAGCAATTCTCTAGTACCACTCTGTGGCTTCTTCCATTGAGCCAATGTCTAATCCAATTTACCACCTCTCCATGTATACCTAGCGACCGAATTTTCCTAACGAACCTCCCATGCGAGACCTTGTCCAAGGCCTTACTGAAGTCCATGTAGACAATATCCACTGCCTTCCCTTCATCCACTTTCCTGGTAACCTCCTAGAAAAACTCCAATAGATTGGTCAAACATGACCTACCACGCAGAAAGCCATGTTGACTCTCCCTAATAAGTCTCTGTCTATCCAAACGCTTGTAGATTCTGCATCTTAATACTCCCTCCAATAACCTACCTACTACAGACGTTAAACTGACCGGCCTATAATTTCCCGGATTACTTTTTGATCCTTTTTTAAACAACGGAACAACATGAACCACTCTCCAATCCTCCGGCACCTCACCTGTCGACAGCGACGTTTTAAATATTTCTGCCAGGGCCCCTGCAATTTCAACACTAGTCTCCTTCAGGGTCCGAGGGAACACCCTGTCAGGTCCCGGGGATTTATTCACTCTAATATTCCTCAACACGGCAAGGACCTCCCCCTTTTCGATCTGTACAGTTTCTATGATCTCACTACTTGTTTTCCTTAATTCCATAGACTTCATGCCAGTTTCCTTAGTAAATACAGACGCAAAAAAAAAAAATAAAATAAAATAAATAAAACTATTTAAGATCTCCCCCATTTCCTTTGGTTCCGCACATAGCAGACCACTCTGATCTTCAAGAGGACCAATTTTATCCCTTACAATCCTTTTGCTCTTAATATACCTGTAAAAGCTCTTTGGATTATCCTTCAGTTTTTACTGCCAAGGCAACCTCATGTCTTCTTTATACCTCCTGATTTCTTTCTTAAGTATTTTCTTGCACTTCTTATACTCCTCAAGCAACTTATTTACTTCCTGCTTCTTATACATGCCATACAACTCCCTCTCCTTCTTTATCAGAGCTGCAATATCCCTTGAGAACCAAGGTTCCTTATTCCTATTCACTTTGCCTTTAATCCTGAAAGGAACATACAAATTATGCACTCTCAAAATTTCTCCTTTGAAGGCTTCCCACCTACCGATCACATCCTTGCCAGAGAACAATTTGTCCCAATCCATGCTTTTTAGATCCTTTCTCATTTCTTCAAATTTGGCCTTCTTCCAGTTAAGAAACACAACCCTTGGACCAGATCTGTCCTTCGTTTCCGCCTCCACTACCGCCGCCGGGAGACCATTCCACGCACTCACCACACTCTGCATTAAAAACAAGCTTACCTCTGACATCTCCTCTGTACCTGTTTCCAAACACCTCTGAATTGTGTCCTGTCGTGCTGGCCATTTCATCCCTCTGGAAAAGCATCTGACTATCCGCACGATATCAGGTCAACCCTCGCCCTCCGTCGCTCCAAGGAGAAAAGACCAACTTCACTCTACCTATTCTCATAAGGCATGCTCCCCAGTCCAGACAACATCCTTGTACATCTCTGCATTCTTCCGATGGTTTCCACATCCTTCCTGTAGTGAGGCAACGAGAACTGAGCACAGTACTCCAAGTACGGTAGACCGAGGCCCTACATAGCTGCAACATTACCTCTCGGCTCCTAAACCCAATGCCACTAATGATGAAGGCCAATGCACCGTATGGTAGATCTTAACCACAGAGTCAACCTGCCAGGCAGTTTTGAGTGTCCTATAGACTCGGACTTCAAGATCCCTCTGATCGTCCGCACTGCCAAGAGTCTTGCCATTAATGATAGTCTGCCATCATATTTGACCTACCAAAATGAACCAGCTCACACTTATCTGGTTTGAACTCCATCTGCCATTTCTCAGTCCAGATTTGCATTCGATCAATATCCCGCAGTAACCTCTGTCAGACCTTTACGCTATCCATAACACCCCTAACCATTGTGTCATCAGCAAATTTGCTAACTCATCCCTCCACTTCCTCAAAGAGATTATTTAAATTAAAAAGAAAAGCAATTGGAAAGTTTTTTGAACCTTTCATAAGCTCCTCTTTTCTTCTTGAGTAGATTTACAGCGGTCTTTGTACACCACGGAACTTGTACCTTACCAGTCAATCCATGTCTCATTGGAACTTACCCATTCAGAACTACAAACAATTATCCCCTGAACATTTGCCTCATTTCTTCCGTACGTATCCCCGAGAACAACTGTTTCCGATTTGTCTTCCAAATTACTGCTTAAAAGCCTCATATTTCCCCTTACTCTATTTAAACGTTTCCCAAATTTGTCTGTTCCTATCCCTCTACAATGTTGTGATAAAGGAGATAGAATTGTAATCACTATCTCGGAAGTGCTCTCCCACTGAGAGACCTGACACCTGGCCAGGTTCATTTCCCAATATCAGATAAAGTACAGCCTCTGCAATTGTGGGCCTACCTACATATTATGCCAACAAACCCTCCTGAACACACCTAACAAACTCTACCTCATGTAAACCCTTCACTCCAGGGATATGCCAATCATTATTTTTGGGTTATTAAAATCTCCTACCACAACAACCCTGCTATTATTACTCTGCTCCAGATCTGTCTCCGTATCTGCTCCTCGATGTCCCTGTTAATATTGGGCGGTATATAAAAACACCCTTTATAGTTATTGATCCCTTCCTATTCCTAACTTCAACTCACAGAGATTCCGTAGACAACCCTTCAATGACTTCCTCCTTTTCTGCAGCCGTTACACTATCTCTGATCAACAGTGCCACCACCCACCCCTTTTGCCTCGTTCCCTGTTCTTCCTCAAACATCTACAGCCTGGCACCTGAAGTAACCGTTTCTGCCCCTGCACCATCCAAGTCTCTGTCATTGCCACAATATCGTAGCTCCAAGTGCTGATCCATGCTCTATACTCCTGCGCTTCTCGCGTTAATTTAGATACATCTCAAGCCATCGACCAGACCGAGTTCTTTCTCTATCATCTGCCTATCCTCCCTTTCGCACTGTCTCTAAGCTTTCTCTGTTTGTGAGCCAATCTCTCTTTCCTCCGTCACTTCAGTTTGGTTCTCAACCCTCCGCAGTTCCAGTTCAAACTCTCCCCAGTAACTTAGCAAACCTTTCCGACAGGAGATTGGTCCTCTCGGATTCAAGTGCAACCCCTCGTTTTTGTACATGTCCAACCTGTTTCAGAAGAGGTTCCAGTGATCCAGAAGTCTAACTCCCTGCCCCCTGCTCCAATCCCTCAGCAACTCATTTATCCTCCACGTCATTCTATTCCTATGCTGACTGTCAGGTGGCACAGACAGTAATCCCCAGATTACTACCTTTGAGGTCCTGCTTCTCAACTTCTTTGTGAAGTTAAGAAATGGCAAGGGTAAAAAGACACTAATAGCAGTTATACACAGGCCTTCAAAAAACAGCAGGGATGTGGACTACAAGTTACAGCTGGAAATACAAAAAGCATGTCAGAAGGAAATTGTCAAGATAAGTATGGGGGATTTTAATATGAAAGTGGATTGGGAAAGTCAAGAAGGTACTGGATCTCAGGATAGGGAGCTTATAGAATGCCCAAGGGATGGATATTTGGTGCAACTTTTGCGTGAGCCCACCAGGATCAGCTGTTTTGGATTGGGTGCTGTGTAATGAACCTGAGGCGATTGAGTTCAGTTTCAAATTTGAAAAGGAGAAGCTGCTGCCAAGTGTATGAATATTTCAGTAGAACAAAGGGAATTACAGTGGTATGAGAGAGGAACCGGCCCAAGTCGAATGGAAAAGTAATCTAAATGGAGGGACCGTAGAGCGGAATAAGATGAAATTCTTACAACATGTACACCGAGTTGAATACTGTTGCGGGGGAAGACTTACCTGGGACAAGCTGTGGCAGCCGGATCTCTGGCACTGACTCTATTTCTGCAGTGCAGGAGGGAGGGTGGAAAAAGAAGGGAGCGGTAGTGATAGAGCACACGATAGATAGAGGTACAGACAGGAGGTTCTGTAGTCGTGACAGAAACTCCCGGATAGTTTGCTGCCTCCCGGGTGCCAGGGTCAGGGATGTCTCTGATCGCTTGCACAGCATTCTAAAGTGGGAGGGTGAACATGTCATGGTACACATCGGTACCAATGACGTAGGAAGAAAGAGAGAGAAGGTCCTGAAGAGTGAGTATAGAGAGCGTGGTAGGAAGTTAAAATGCGGGACCTGAAGGGTGTTAATCTCAGGATTGCTACATGTGCCACGTGACAGTGAAGGAAAGAATAGGATGCTGTGGCGGATTAACACGTGGCTGAGGTACTAGTGCAGGAGGCAGAGTTTCAGAGTTGAGTATCATTGGGACCTCTTCTGGGGTAGGTGGGATCTGTACAAGAGAGACGGGTTACACCTGAACTACAAGGAGACCAATATCCTTGCACAGAGGTTTGTTACTGCTGTTGGGGATGGTTTAAACTAGATTTGCAGGGGAATGGGAACCAGAGTGCCAGACCAGATAGTGGAGCGGGGGTGAAAATAAATGATGTTAAAAGTTCATCTAATGTCTCAATACAAGGGTTGTGTAGGGGAGTAGGGGAGAATCAAGCAAGAGAACATGAGTTCAGAGTTATGGAGCAAAAGTTTACGGGTAACACGAGGGGGGGACTTCTTTACTCAGAGGGTGGTGGCTGCGTGGAACGAGCTTGCCGTACAAGTTGTAGAGGCAGGTTCGATATTGTCATTTCGAATTGGATAGGTATATGGACAGGAAAGAAATGGAGTGTTATCGGCTGAGTGCATGTTGGTGGGACTAGATGAAAGTAAGTATTCGATACGGACTAGAAGGGCCGATATGGCCTCTTTCCGTGCTGTATTTGATATATGGTTATATGGCTACATGTGTGTGGTGGTAATAATCTTCGGGGGTGTGCCTGTTTTACGGATGATTCCAAGGTAGGTGGAGGAGCAGGAATTGTTGAAGAAACGGAAAAGTTACAGAGGGACATGGTCAGTTCTGGAGCGTGGGCAAATAAATGGCAGATGAGATACTATGTTCTGAAATTTTCGGGGAAAATGAATACTCAGACCCGGAGGGAGAGTGCTGTAGAAATGTCTCTAGTTGTCACATTATATCATGGGGAATCTAGAACCGAAAAGCGGGATCCTGGAGCTCCCTCAAACAAGGAAACTCAGTCATATTTATACATCACTGGTTCGTGACAAGAGACACTTAGTTGGATTTTTGTTTACTGAAGTAAAGGTCACGTGCTCAGGATATTGTATGACCAGATAATTCCTTATTTGAACATTTGTCGAGCATTTTCAGAGAATGCTACAGAATAGCGAAGTAGCAAAAATATGTTCTTGAGCAGCAACACATTTTACTTAAGTGTTAGTTCTCAAAAAATATATCAGTCCAACTGACTCAACCTCAGACATATGAAAATTCTCAGAAAAAAGAAGTACAGATGCAGTTATTTTTATATCTCAGTTGCGAGGCACATTTCAGTCACACAGAGTACATTAGTTACAGATCAACAATTGTGGACTTCGAATGCACATTTAAAAAAAAATCATTAACCCCCCAATGCATAATATAATGCAAGGCCTTGATATTTTCTTCCACTATTCCCTCCTTGTTAATCTTCTAGATTAACACTTCTTACTGGGGTATTGCATCCTCCTCCTCATACGGGGTTTCATAAGGGGAAAGGTCTCTCCTTCCCTGGGTACAGCTCTGCTGGCTTTCATTATTTGGGGTACCACAGGGACACCTTGAGGGCCAGACAAGGCTCTTTTCATTAAATGATAACAGCAGAATTGCAATGCTGCACATACACAACACCCTAAACACATATCATCGCCCCTGCAACTGTTCCATGTGTTACCCAGCCTCGCCAGCCAGAAAATCAACCCTCTATTATCTCCCACCACTTTTTCCCCGGACCAAAATTCTTGAACAGCTTCCCTATCTTTCTAATCTCCTCTATCTTCAGTTTTATGCGCTGATCAGTTATATTTTCAGAGGCATCGGGGATACAGGTACAACAATCTTTCCCTACTAACGGACAGATCCCTCCTTCTTCGGCTAATACTTCTTCTCCACTTTCCTGTTTCTTTGTATTTGCCCTCCGACGCTGTTAGGTAATCAATTAATCCCACCCCCAATATGACTATCACCACTACTTCCTTCATGTGAGTCCTCTATTGAGCGTATATTTTGTTAATATTCAGTCACCATGTATATAACATGAGCTGCAGGTTAAAATAAATTTATGTTCCGGTCTGTCAGTAACGCTTTGCTCTTGGTTCTCAGAGCCGTTCCCTCTCTCTCGGGGAAGAGGTGACCTGTTCGGTGTTTTATTTCCTCCCTGTCGTAGTGCAACCTGCGCCTGCTGACATGTGTTCAGTCAGGTTTCTCCGTCACCTTAACGCTGTATGGGTCCTCATCGGCCTGGGAGAGAAAGAGTCTTTATTCACGGATCTCACATTTATTCTGTCTGCCGGCTTAATGGATGCATGTTACCTTCAGTTAAAGGTGCCTGGGTTAACTGGACCCTCTCATACAACTTCCCTGCCCCCTGACGCAATGCTTGTGCGTATTTTAGTGTTTTCTTATCATTGTATATTAGCACTACTTTTTTCTGTTGTCATGGGGGGCTCAGTTCCTGCTGTCATAGGCCGCCCCATCAATATTTAATGAGGGGTAAGTCCTGTATTTCTATCCTTCTGATTTCACATCGTGTACATTAGTAAGGGCATTGCCTCTGGCCGACGAGACCGTTTTGCTGACAAACATTTGTCAAAGTCGCTTTTATGTCCCCGTTTGCTCTTTCCACCATACCTGAGGGCTGAGGCTGGTAGGGGATACGCAATTTCTAACGGAACCCAAAGTCCTCCTTCAGTCCCTGTGCTAATCTATTTGTAAAACGGGTTCCCCTGTCGCTATTTATCCCTAGGGGAATTCCAATCCTAGGTATAATGTCTTTCATAAATATGTTCCCTACAGTTCTTACATCATTCCTCCCAGTTGGATAGGCCCCCTCCCATCTGAAAAAAAACGTGTCCACTATTGCCAATATATACTTAAACCTCCTTTCAGCAGGCATATGTACAAAGTCAATCTGCAGGGTCCTTTAGATAGGGGTGTACAGCCTGATCAGTTAGTAAAGTGTTATAGTCAGTGCAATGGGGATGATTCTTTTCTCGGCTGTTCTATAAAGTTCTGCAGAATTTGCATGTAGAGGTTGGGTCGTCCAATCAATGTGTCATACAGTCTCTGAAGCTGCCAAGCACAGAGACTGCTATCCAGCTGCCACCAGCATAGTATGAACGTAGAACATACAATAGTACAGCACAGTACAGGCCCTTCAGCCCACAATGTTGTGCCGACCCTCAAGGCCTGCCTCCCATATAAGCCCCCACCTTAAATTCCTCCATATACCTGTCTAATGGACTCTTAAACTTCACTAGTGTATCTGCCTCCACCACTGACTCAGGCAGTGTATTCCACGCACCAACCACTCTCTGAGTGAAAACCCTTCCTCTAATATCCCCCTTGAACTTCCCACCCCTTACCTTAAAGCCATGTCCTCCTTTATTAAGCAGTGGGGTCCTGGGGAACAGGCGGTGGCTGTCCACTCTATCTATTCCTCTTATTATCTTGTACACCTCTATCATGTCTCCTCTCATTTTTCTTCTCTCCAAAGAGTAAAGCCCTAGCTCCCTTAATCTCTGATCATAATCCATACTCTCTAAACCAGGCAGCATCCTGGTAAATCTCCTCTGTACACTTTCCAATGCATCAGCATCCTTCCTATAGTGAGGTGACCAGAACCTGAACTGTATGGGCCCTGACTGTCATTTTCTCGCCCATTCATTAATTTTAGCATTTCAAGGGCCCTAATTTGAGGAAGTTCCACGTATATAACTTCATCTGTACAGTGCAGTATTGCCCATAATTTACAAAGGGTCTGCGGACCAAGCAGGGGAAGCGGGTCTGTTTTAGATAAAATGAAGGCATCTGTTAAAAGCTTATCTTCCATTCCCTTTTACTCTTTTCCTACCTGTTTTTTTTTTTTTGCCTTTTTGGGTGTGTTTTTTTTTTCTGAGTAATCTCTCGTACTGCTAACACTTGCTTCAGTTCCTTCAGCTTTAATTCCTCTGTCCTGAGATGCTTCTCTCGTTACAGTGATGTCTTCTCCGCTGGGGTGTCAGATGCCTGAACTTGTGGCATGGAGAGTTGGAAGGAGTGGGTGCGGGTCGTCCCAAGGCAGTCGTAGTCATTATTAAATGGTCTATTTCAGTATTGGGTGCCAATGGGGCACTGGCCGGTACGGGGAGTTGAGGATAAAGTCCCGTGACCGGTTTCGTTTCAGCCCCAGCCTTCTGTGATTCCGGCTTCTTAATCTCCTTTTTCGTTGGAGGTTGGTGTCTTTTAGCCACCTCCTTCCATCGTTTAAAACGTCTTAGCATTTAACCAGGATCCCAATTTGGGTCGCCGTCCCCAAATCGGGTGGCGGCCTCCCAGTGCTGGATTAGTCTCAAATTAAAACTTCCCCCATACGGCCAATCCCCATGTGACCACTCCAACAAATCACTGCCGTATGTTACCGCACAACGACCATCTCCGGTCTCTCTGATTACCATATCTGCCGGACACCCAGCCGGGACTAAGGGGTCTCCTGTTTGCTGGTGGTGCAATTCTATCTTTTTTTACCCCCTGCGCTCTTTTTTTTTTAAACCTGCTTGTGGTTGAGTGTTCAAAACCTTCGCCTTACCTCCGGAACTCTTCGGTTTATTAGTAGGGTTCGCGCCAGCCGATGCACTTCCCGTTTTTTTTTCCTGTTTAGGATTTTAATTTCAGTTCAAAAAACACAAAGTTTCTTTATACACACTATGTACACAATGATCGCTCGCTGGTGGGTTTGACACAGTTACGCCGCGCACTCACTTACTTCCCCCAAAAGCATATCTACAGCGCTCACTGGTGTTTAGAATTTTCTCGGCAGTTCCTACATTCCTTATCTTCTCAGCGGCAGCCTTCCTTTAAACAAAAACTCAGTCCCACTATCAGCTAGGACGTTTGTTTCTCAGAATCTTCTCCTCGACGGAACCCCAGGACGCCGGCATCGGCCGCCGCCAGGGGGCCGGGATAATTTTCTCCTCGAAGTGGGAGGGAGAGGAGCCAGAGGTCATGGTGCATAGAGGTACCAATGACATAGGGAGGAAAAAGGAAGAGGTCCTGAAAGGAGAATATAGGGAGTTAGGAAGGGAGTTGAGAAGAAGGACTGCAAAGGTAGTCATCTCGGGATTACTGCCTGTGCCACACGACAGTGAGAGTAGGAATGGAATGAGGTGGAGGATAAATGCGTGGCTGAGGGATTGCAGCAGGGGGCAGGGATTCAAGTTTCTGGATCATTGGGACCTCTTTTGGCGCAAGTGTGAACAGTACAAAAAGGACTGGTTGTTCTTGAATCCTAAGGGGACTAGAATCCTGGCGGGGGGATTTGCGAAGGCTACTGAGGAGACATTAAACTAAAATGGTTGATGGGGGGGGTGCGGAACAAATTGAATAGACGAGGAGAGAGGAGGTCAGTTCACAAATAGAGAAAGCTAGGAGACGGTCTGTAAGGGCCGATAGGAAAGGGGAAAGAGAACGGGAGTGCTCAAACCGAAGATTTAGGGGAGAAGGAAGAAAAAATAACAAGGTTGTTTGCTCCATTAGGAATAAAGAGACAGTAAGAGGTGGATAGTTTCTTAAATGCATCTATTTATTTCGAGGAGCATTTCAAGAAAGGTGGATGAGCTCAGAGCACGATTGATACCTGGAAATATGATGTTGTAGCTATCAGTGAAAGATGATTGCAGGAGGGGTGCGATGGCAACTAAATATTCCTGGATTTCGTTGCTTCAGGTGTAATATCATCGGAGGGGCAAGAAGGGAACGTGTTGCATGGCTTGTCAGAGAAAACATACCAGCGGTGCTTTGGCAGGATAGATTGGAGGACGTCTAGGGAGACTATTTGGGTGGAATTGAAGAATGGGAAAGCTGTAGGGTACAGGAACATTATGTTCCTGTTAGGTTAAAAGGAAAGGTTAAACGTTTGAGAGAGGCGTGGTTTTCAAGGAGTATAGGAAACTTAGTTTGGAAAAAGAGAGATATCTACAATAAATATAGGCAGGTTGGAGTAAATGAAGTGCTCGATGAACACAAAGAATGTAAAAAGTACCTTCAGAAAATATTAGAAAAAGCTAAAAGAAGATATGAGGCTGCTTTGGCAAGTAAGTTGAAAATAAATCCAAAGGGTGTCTACAGTTTTATTAATAGCAAAGGATAGTGAGGGATAAAATTGGTCCCTTAGAGAATCAGATTGGACGGCTATATGCGGAGCAAAAAGAGATGGGGGATATTTTGAACAATTTATTTTCTTTGGCATTCACTAAGGAGAAGGATACTGAATTCTGCAAGGCAAAGGAAACCGGAAGGGTAGTTGTGGAAAGCATGATGTTTAAAAAAGAGGAAGTACTGGCGCTTTAAAAAATATAAAAGTGGATAAAAATCCGGATCCGAACAGTATTATCCCTAGGACCTTGAGGGAAGTTACTGTAGAAATAGAAGGGGCTCTCACCGAAATATTTCAATTGTCATTAGAAACGGGGACTGGCGGTTTGCTCATTACGTTCCATTGTTTAAAAAGGGTTCTAAGATTAATCCAAGAAATTATCGGCCTGTGAGTTTGACGTCAGTGGTGGGTATATCGATGGAAAGTATTTTTAGAGATGTTATATATAATTATCTGGATAGACGGGGTCTGATTAGGAACAGTCAACATGGATTTGTGCATGGAATGTCATGTTTGACAAATCTTATTGAATTTTTTAATGAGGTTACGCGGAAAGTTGATGAGGGTAAAGGGGTGAGAGTTGTCTATATGGACTTCAGTAAAGCCCTTTACAAGGCTCCACACGAAAGGTTAGTTAGGAATGTTCAATCGTTAGGAATTAATATTGAAGTAGAAAAATTAATTCAGCAGTGGCTGGATGGGAGACGCCAAAGAGTAGTGGTGGATATCAATGTGTTAGATTGGAGGATGGTGTCCAGTGTTTTGACTTAGGGATCTGTACTGGGTCCAATGTTGTTTGCCATATATCGCCAATGAACTGGCCGCAACTGTTTCCTGTGGCAGGGAATTCCACATATTCACCACTCTCTGTGTGAAGAATGTTTTCCTCATCTCGGTCCTAAAAGGCTTCTCCTTTATCGATAAACTGTGACTCCTCGTTCTGGACTTTCCCAACATCGGGAACAATATTCCTTCATCGAGTCCGTCCAATCCTTTCAGGATTTTATACGTTTCAATAAGATCCCTGCTGAATCTTCTAAATTCCAGTGAGTATAAGCCTAGCCTACCAGACTTTCATCATATGAAATTCCTGCTATCCCAGGAATCAATCCGGTGATCCTTCTTTGTCCTCCCTGTATGGCAAGCATGTCTTTCCTCAGATTAGGGGACCAAAACTGCACACAATACTGCAGGTGTTGTCTCACCAAGGCCTTGTACAACTGCAGTAGTACCTCCCTGCTCCTGTACTCGAATCCTCTGGCTATGAATGCCAGCATACCATACGCCTTTTTCGTCGCCTGCTGCACCTTCATGCCTACTTTCAATGACTGATGTATAATGACATCCAGATCTCGTTGCTCCTCCCCTTTTCCAAATCGGTCACCATTCAGAAAATAACCTGTTTTCCTGTTTTTGCCACCAAAGTGGATAACCTCACATTTATCCTCTCTAAATTGCATCTGCCATGAATTTGTCCACTCACCTAATCTATCCAGGTCACCCTGCATCCTCTTTGCATTCAGCTCACAGTTAACATTTCCGCCCAGCTTCGTGCCATCCGTAAGCTTAGAGTTGCTACATTTAATTCCTTCATCCAAGTCATTAATATATATTGTAAACAACTGGGTTCCCAGCACTGAGCCTTGCGGTACCCGACTAGTCACTGCTTGCCATTCTGAAAAGGTCCCGTTTATGCCCACTCTTGCTTCCTGTCTGCCAACTAATGCTCTACCCACATCAATGCCATACCCCCAATACCGTGTGCTTTAAGTTTGCACACTAATCTCCTGCGTGGGACCTTGTCAAAAGCCTTTTGGAAATCCAGGTATACCACATCCACTGGTTCTCCACTATCCACTTTACTAGTTACATCCGAAAAAATTCTATGAGATTCGTCAGACATGATTTTACTTTCATAAATCCATGCTGACTTTGTCCGATGATTTCGCCACTTTCCAAATGTGCTGTTATCACATCCTTGATAACTGACTCTATCATTTTTCCCCATCACCGATGTTAGGCTAACCGGTCAAGAAATCCCCGGTTTCTCTATCACTCCTTTAAAAAAAAAGCGGAGTTACATTAGCCACCCTCCAATCCTCAGGAACTAGTCCAGAATCTAAAGAGCTTTAAAAAAATATCACTAATATTTTCACTAATCACTAATCACTATTATCACTAATACCACTATATCTTGGGTTGCTTTCTTAAGCACTCTGAGATGTAGACCATCTCGCCCTGGGGATTGATCTGCCTTTAATCCCTTGAATTTACCTAACACCACTCCCTACCGTCATTTATTTCCCTCAGTTCCTCCATCTCACTAGACCCTCGGTCCCCAACTATTTCCAAAATATTGTTTATGTCCTGCTTAGTGAAGACAGAACCAAGTAGTTATTCAATTGGTCTGCCATGTCCTTGTTCCCCTTGATCAATTCACCTGGTTCTGACATTTGTCTTAACCAATCTTTTTCTTTTCGCATATCTATAAAAGCCTTTACAGTCAGCACTTACGTTCCCTGCCAGTTTTCTCCCATAATCTTTTTCCCTTTCCTAATTAAACCCCTTGTCCTCCTCTGCTGGACGTTTTTTTTTCTCCCAGTCCGCAGGTGAACCGTTTTTTTTGGGAGTAATTTGTATGTTTCAGCTTTGGAATTGATACTATCCCAAATTTCCCTTGTCAGCCACGGGTGTACTACCTACCCTGGTGTAGTCTTTTGCCAAACTGGAATGAACAATTGGTGCAATTCATTCATGCGATCTTCAAATGCTTGCCATTGCATATCCACAGTCAACCCTTTAAGTATCATTTGCCTGTCTATCTTAGCTAATTCACGTATCACACCTTCAAAGTTACCTTTCTTTAAGTTCGGAACCTTTGTTTCTGAATTAACTATATCAGTCTCCATCTTAATGAAGAATTCTACCATATTATGGTCACACTTACCCAAGGGGCCTCTCGCGACAAGATTGCTAATTAACACTTCCTCATTGTCCAATACCCAGTCTAGAATGGCCTGTTCTCTAGTTAATTCCTCGACCTGTTGGTTCAGAAAACCATCCCGCACACATTCCAAGAAATCCTCTTCCTCAGCACCCTTACCAATTTAGTTCACCCAATCTATATGTGGATTGAAGTCGCCCATTATAACTGCTGTTCCTTTATTACAACATTTCTAATTTCCTGTTTAATGCCATCCCCAACCTCACTACTACTGTTAGGTGGCCTGTACACAACTGCCACCATCGTTTTCTGCCCCTTAGTGTTATGCAGCTCTGCCCATATCGATTCCACATCCTTCAGGCTAATGTCCTTCATTTCTATTGCGTTAATCGTCTCTCTAACCAGCACCGCTACTCCACCTCCTTTTCTTTCATGTCTATCCCTCCTGAATATTGAATATCCCTAAATGTTGAGCTCCCATCCCCGGTCACTTTGGGACCATGTCTCTGTGATTCCAACTATATCATATTCATTAATAACAATCTGAACTTTTAATTCATCCACCTTGTTACGAATGTTTCTTGAATTGGCACGCAAAGCCTTTAGGCTTGATTTTACAACACTCTTAGCCCTTATACAATTATGTTGAAAAGTGGCCCTTTTTGATTTTTGCCCTGGATTTGCCGGCCTGCCACTTTTACTTTTAACCTTACTACTTTTTGCTTCTGTCCTCATTTTGCACCCCTCTGTCTCTCTGTACTTGTTCCCATTCCCCTGCCACATTAGTTTAAATCCTCCTGAACAACAGTAGCAAACGCTCCCCCTCGGACATTGGTTCCAGTCCAGCCCAGGTATAGACCGTCCTGTTTGTTCCGGACCCACCTACTGAAGAACTGGTTCCAATCCCCAGAAATTTGAATCCCTCCCCTTTGAAACATTTTTGAAACCACGTATTCATCTGATATATCCTCCTATTTCTACTCTGACTATCACGTGGCACTGCTGGTAATCCAGAGATTATTACCTTTGTGATCTTACTTTTTAGTTTATCTCCTAACTCCCTAAATTCACCTTGTAGGACCTCATCGCGTTTTTTTTTTCTATATTGCTGGTACAGCACGACCAATGGCTGTTCACCTTCCCACTCCAGAATGTCGTACAGCCGCACAGAGACATCCTGTCCCTTTCACCAGGGAGGCAGCATACCCTTCTGGAGTCTCGTTTGCGGCCGCAGAAACGCCTGTCTATTCCCCTTACAATAGAATCCCCTATCACTACAGCCCTCCCACTCCTTTTCCTTCCCTGATCTGGATGATGGGCTGGTAAATTGGATGAGTAAATATGCAGATGATAATAAGATAGGTGGAGATTTGGATAATGAAGTAGGTTTTCAAAGCTTGCAGTGACATTTAGACCACTTAGAAGAGTGGGGTGAACGATGGTAGATGGACTTTAATGCTGAGAAATGCGAGGCCCTACATTTTGGTAGGACTATTCTAAATAGGACATACATGGTAAATAGTAGCGCATTGCAGAATGCAGTAGAACAGAGGAACTAGTAGTAATGGTGCATGTTCCCTGAAGGTAGAATCTCATGTGGATAGGACGGTGAAGAATGCTGTTGGTATGCTGGCCTTTATAAATCACAGCATTGTGTATAGCAGTTGGGATGTAATGGCGAAATTGTATAAGGTTTTGGTGAGCCCAAATTTGGGGTATTGTGCACAGTTCTGTTCACCGAATTACAGGAACAAAATCAATAAAACTGAGAGAGTACAGAGGAGATTTACAAAAATGTTGCCTGGGTTTCATCTCCTGATTTACATAGAAAGGTTGAACAAGTTAGGTCTTTGTTCATTGGAGCGTAGAAGGTTGAGTGGGGACTTGATAGAGGTATTTAAAGTTATGAGGGGGGTAAATAGAGTTGACGTGGGTAGGCTTCTTCCATTGAGAGTGGGGGAGATTCAAACAGGAGGACGTGAGATCAGAGTTAAAGGGCAAAAGTTTAGCGATTACATGAGGGGGAACTTCTTTACTCAGAGAGTCGTAACTGTGTAGAACGAGCTTCCAGGAGAAATGGTTGAGGCAGGTTCGATGTGGTCATTTAAAGTTAAATTTGATAGATATATGGACAGGAAAGGAATGGAGGGTTATGGGCTGTGTGCAGGTAGGCGGGACGAGGTGAGAGTAAGAGTTCGGCACGGACTGGAAGTGCCGAGATGGTTTATTTCTGTGCTGTAATTGTTAAATGGGTATATAGTGATATGACCGTCCCAGTTTCTGCTAAGACGTCGCATCGGCGGAACACCAGGACGCCGGCATCGGCGACCCTAGGGTGACGGAATAATTTTCCTCACTTGGAAGGACCCCTCTTTCTGCTCGGGTTCTTTTTTTTTTTTTGTTTTCGGGAAACCCTGCTGAAATAGTGTCCGTCCAGTAATGCGTTCCTGACTGGGAAGGGGTTCGGATACTAAAGAGGATTCCCATCCTCGTCGTCAAATGTCGCCGAGACAGAATACTCGGACACGGAAAGAGAGAGCCGTAGAATTTTTTTTTATTTGTCACATGATATCATGGGGAGCCCAGCACCTAAAAGTGGGAACCTGGAGCTCCCTCAAACATGAAAACTCAGTCAATGTATACATGAATCGTACGTGACAAGTGAAATTTGGGTGGATTTTTTTTTTTTTTAACTGCAGTAAAGGTCACGTGCCTCAGGACATTGGATGACCAGATAATTCCTTATTTGAACCTTTGTCTGGCATTTTCAGAGAACCCTACCGAATAGCGAAGTAGCAATAATATGTGCCTGAGCAGCAACACATTTTGTTTAAGTGTTACTTCTCAGAAAATGTATCAGGCCAGCTGGTTCAACCACAGATACTTACAAGTTCTCTGAACAAAGAAGTCCAGATGCAGTTATTTTTATATATGGGTTGCGAGGCACAGTTCAGTCACACAGACCACAGTAGTTACAGATAAATTACTGCAGACTTCTATTTCACATTTTAAAACAAATAATTTGCTCCCTCAATGTCCATTACAATGTGAGGCCTTGATATTTTCTACTACAAGAATATAGGGCTGTGCATTTTGGAAGAAGAAATAATCGGGCAGATTTTTATTTAGATGGCGAGAACATTCAAAATTCGGAACTGCAAAGGGACCTGGGTGTCCTCGTGCAGGATACCCTGACGGTTAACCACCAGGTTGGATCGGCAGTGAGGAAAGCTTATGCTATGTTAGCATTTATTTCAATAAGAATAGTGTGTAAGAGTAAGGAGGTGTTGATGAGGCTGTATTGCGCACTGGTAAGACCTCAATTTGAATACTGTGTGCAGTTTTAGACCCCTTATCTTAGAAGGGATGTTATGATGTAGGAGAGAGTTCAGAGAAGATTTACTAGAATGATTCCTGAAATGCAGGGGCTAACACATGAGGAGCTTTTGTCGGCTCTTGAACTGTATTCATTAGAATATAGAAGTATGAGAGGGGATCTCATAGAAACATTTCGAAAGTTGGCAGAGTTGGACAGAGGAGATGTGGAAAAGTTGTTTCGCTTGGTGGGAGAGTCCAGGACAAAAGGTCACAGTCTTAGAATTAGAGGGTACCCATTTAAAACAGAGATGAGGAGAAAGGTTTTCAGTAAGAGGGTTGTGGACCTATGCAATTCGGTGCCACAAACAGCTGTGGAGGCCCGATCACGGAGGGTGTTTAAAGAGGAGATTAAACGGTATCTAATTAGTCGGGGTATCAAGGGATATGGGAGGAATACCTGAAATTGGAACAAGATGGGAGAAAAATTTGGCTCATGTTAGAGTGACGGAGCAGATTTAATGGTCCGAATGGCCTACTTCAGCTCCCTTGTCCTGTGTTTTCTGTCCTAACCCCCTGTAGTCTTTTTTTTTTTTTTCAGGAACTCCTCCGTTTTACTACCTATTTCGTTGGTACCAGTATGTACCACGACCTCTGGCTGTTCTCTCTCCCACTTCAAGTTATCATGAACGCAATCAGAAACATCCCGGACCCTGGACGATCAGATAGAAACCATAAAAGCCATAGAAACTACAGCACAGAAACAGACCTTTTGGCCCTTCTTGGCAGTGCCGAAACATTTTCTGCCTCGTCCCACTGACCTGCACACTCACCATCGCCCTCCATACACCAAGCATCCATGTATCTGTCCAATTTATTCTTAAATGTTAAAAAATTAACCCGCATTTACCAATTCGTCTGGCAGCTCATTCCACACTGCCAACGCTCTCTGTGTGAAGAAGATCCCACTAATATTCCCTTTAAACTTTCCCCCACTCTCCCAAAACCCATGTCCTCTTTTTTTTTTCCTCCCCTTGCCTCGCTGGAAACTGCCTGCTTGCATTCACTCAATCTATACGCATCATAATTTTACATATCTCTATCAAATCTTCCCACATTCTTCTACGCTCCAGGGAATAAAGTCCTAACCTATTCAAACTTTCTTTGTAAATGAGTTTCTCAAGTCCCTGCAACATCCTTGCAAACCTTCTCTGCCCTCATTCAACCTTACAAATATCCTTGCTGTAATTTGGTGACCAAAACTGAACACAATACTCCAGATTCGGCCTCACCAATGCCTTACACAACCTCATCATAACATTCCAGCTCTTATACTCATTATTTTGATTAATAAAGGCCAATGTACCAATAGCTCTTTTTATGACCCTATGTACCTGTGACACCACTTTCAGGGAATTTTGTATCTGTATTCCCAGATCCCTCTATTCTGCTGCACTCCTCAGTGCCTTACCATTTACCCTGTATGTTCTACCTTGGTCTGTCCTTCCAAAGTGCAATACCTCACACTCGTCTGCATTAAACTCCATTTGCCATTTTTCAGCCCATTTTTCCAGCTGGTCCAAGTCCCTCTGCAGGCTCTGAAAACCTTCCTCACTGTCTACTACACCTCCAATCTTTGTATCATCAGCAAATTTGCTGATCCAATTTACCACATTATCATCCAGATCATTGATACAGATGACAAATAACAATGGACCCAGCACTGATCCCTGTGGCACACCACTAGTCACAGGCCTCCACTCGGAGAAGCAATTCTCTACCACCACTCTTTGGCTTCTTCCATTGAGCCAATGTCTAATCCAATTTACCACCTCTCCATGTATACCTAGTGACTGAATCTTCCTAACTAACCTCCCATGCGGAACCTTGTCAAAGGCCTTATTGAAATCCATGTAGACAATATCCACTGCCTTCCCTTCATCCACTTTCCTGGTAACCTCCTCGAAAAACTCAAGTAGATTGCTCAAACATGACCTACCACGCACAAAGCAATGTTAACTCTCCCTCATAAGTCCCTTGTCTATCCAAATGTTTGTAGATTCTGTCTCTTAGTACTCCCTCCAACAACTTACACACTACCGCCGTCAAACTTACCGGCCTATAATTTCCCGGAATACATTTCGATCCTTTTTTAAACAACGGAACAGCATGAGCCACTCTCCAATCCTCCGGCACCTCACCTGTAGACAGCGACATTTTAAGTATTTCTGCCAGGGCCCCTGCAATTTCAACACTAGTCTCCTTCAAGGTCCGAGGGAACACCTTGTCAGGTCCTGGGGATTTATCTACTTTAATTTGCCTCATGATAGCAAGCACCTCCTCCTTTTCAATCTGTACAGTTTCCATGGTCTCACTACTTGATTCCCTCAATTCCATAGACTTCATGCCAATTTCCCTGGTAAATACAGACGCAAAAAAAAAAAAAAAGAGGGACCCAGAACCGCTCACAGTACTCCAAGTGAAGCCTCATCAGTGCTTTATAAAGTGTCAACGCTATATCCTTGCTTTCATATTCTAATCCTCCTGACAAGATTGCTGACATTGTATTTGCCTTCCTCGCCCCCGACGCCACCTGTAAATTAAACTTCAGGTTATCCTGCATGAGGTTTCCCAATTCCCTTTGCGCCTCAGATGTTTGAATTTCCTCTCCATTTATATATTAGTCTATGTCTTTATTTCCTGTACCAAAGTACACGACCATACACATCCCGGCACTGTGAAAGACCCGCCGCTTCTTTGCCCATTCGCTCAATGTCCCTGAACCCTTCTGTAGCCTCGCTGTTTCCCCAACCCGACCTGTAGATCGGTGACGTCACTGCCGATCTGCAGTGACTGAGGTTTCCGATGAGGATGTCCATCATCCAGTGACAGAGGGAGGTACACAGGCCCAACACCTGGAGCTTGAGGAGTAGAAATGAGGGGATGATTCTGCTGAACGCCGAGCTTTTGTCAGTCAGCAGCATCCTGACGTTGGTGTTGTGATGTCCAGGTGGTCCAGTGTCCAGGGGAGAGCAAATGAGATTGCATTCGCTGTAGACCTTTTGTGCAGATGGCCAAATTACAGCGGGTCCACGTCCTTGCTGCAGGAGGAGTTGTCTCTGGGTTGACCAGCCTATCTACACACTTAATCACAGTAGCTGTGAGTGTCACTGGGCGATTGTTGTTGAGGCAGCTCACTTCACTCTTCTCGGGCACTGGTGAGATTGTCGCCCTTTTGAAGCAGGCTGGGAGGTCCGACTGCAGCCGAGAGAGACTGAAGATGTCCGCGGACACTCCACCCGCCGCTGCAGCTGTCCCCATTTACGTCACTATATCCCTCACCTGCAGCACTCTCCGTCTCCCTCAACCCCTTCAAAATATACCACCCTGCCCTTCCCGCATCAACTCCCTCGCTGATAGTTGATATGCATTTTCTCGTCTATGTCTCTCAGTGGACGGACAAGCACAAAAAATTCACCCTGCATCAGTTTCAATCGCCATTGTTTGAAGTTTGAGTTCTTCCTGATGAGTTTTAACACGAATAAACTCAACACAGTGGCATTGAAACCCCTGCGCCAACTAGAGTTTTGCCGGTGAATTGCAGAGCGAAGCAAAGCCACCAGCGCACAAGTATAAATGCCCACAGAAGCGTAGGCCACTTGCGTAGGCTTCGGTGTAAGCTAGTACGCACAAGGATAAATGGGTCTCTGCGGAGAGAGCTGCACTCGGTGTCTCACCACGAGAGTGTGTAATGACACGGTGCAGAGGGAGCAATACTGTGTGTCTGAACCCGGGAGTGTGTGATGGGACGGTGTGGAAGGAGCTTCACTCAGTGTCTGACCCCGAGAATGTGTGGTGGGACTGTGTGGAGGGAACTTCACGCTGTGTCTAACCCAGGGAGTGTATGACTGGACGGTGCAGAGGGAGAATCACTCTGCGCTTGACTCCGGAAGTGTGTGATGGGCCAATGGTTATGGAAATTAACTCTGTTCCTGGCCACAGGAGTCTGCAATTGGATGGTCTCGAAAGAACTTCATGTTGTGTCTGATCACGGGAGTGAGCGATGGGACGCTGTGCAGGGAGATGCCCTCTGTTTCTGTCCCCGGATGTGTGTGCTGGGACGGTGTGGAGAGAGCTTCGATCTGTGACTGACCGCGGGAGTGTGTGATTGGACAGTGTGGAGAGAGCGTCACTCTGTTGCTGACCACAGGTGTGTGAGATGGGACGGAATGGAGGGAGATTCACTCTGTGCCAGACCCCGAATGCGTGTCATGTGACAGTGTGCAGAGAATTCACTCTGTATCTGACTCAGGAGTGTGTGATGGGATTATGTGTTGGGAGCTTCACTGTGTATCTGACCCCGGGAGTTCCTGACGGGACAGTGTGCGGGGGGCATCACCCTGGGTCTCACTGCGGGAAAGTGTGACGGGATGGTGAGAGGGAGGTCTCTCTTTGTCTGACACCGGGAAGAATTAATGCGAAGGTGCAGAGCGAGATTCACTTAGTGTCTGATCTCGGAAGTGTGTGATGAAAGGGTTTGGAGGGATTCCCACACTGTGTCTGACCCCAGGAGTGTATGATGGGACGGTGTGGAGGGAGATCACTATGTGTCTGACCCCGGCAGTGTGTGATGGGACGGTGTGGAGGGAGATTCACTCTGTTTCTGACCCTGGGAGTGTGTGATGGGACTGTGTGGAGGGAGCTAAACTGGTTGTCATACCCTGGGAGAGTGTGGAGAGAGCTTCACTCTGTGCCTGACGCTGGGAGTGTGTGATGGGACGGTTGGAGGGAGCTAAATTGTGTGTCTGACCCCGGGAGTGTGTGAAGGGTCAGTGTGGAAGGAGCTTCACTGTGTTTCGGAGCCGGGGATTGTATGACGTGACGGTGTGCAGGGAGCATCACGCTGTGTATCATCTTAGGAGTGTGTTATGAGACGGAGTGGACTGAGCTTTACTCTGTGTTCTACCCCGCGAGTGTGTGATAGGATAGAGTTTCTCTCTGTGTCTGACCACGGGTGTGTGTGATGGGACATTGTAGGAGGAGCTTCACCATCTGTCTAACCCCGAGAGTGTGTCCTGAGACAGTATGGAGGGAGATCACTCTTTTCATGACCAAGGAGTGTCTGATGGGACAGTGTGGAGGGACCTTCATTCTGTGTCTAACCCCTTTTTTTCCGAAACAAAATATCTTCGTTACACATTCAGTGTCTATATATACAAACAGAGACTAGCACAATTACATCTCTACAAAAAGACAATACACATTAAACCAAAATGTTTCCATCTCTACCAATGATGGCAATTACACTCCAAGGAGCCCAACAGTCCCGGAACGCCTCCAATACCGTCGTGGACAGCGCGTGTTCCTTCTCAATATTTAGCCGAGAGCGAGCATAACCCCTAAACATTGCCAGTCAGTCTAACCGGGCTGATCCTCCAGCCAACCGTTTCCAGTCACAGGAGCAAGTTGACAAGGACATCCTCATCCCTCCATCCCCCCCGCACTTCTTACTGGATGACCATATATAAATAGGGTGGGGCTAAAATTCAACCGGAATGCGAGAAGCAGCCCACACAGATACGGAAAAAGGGGCTGCAGCCTCAGACACTCCATGTACATGTGGTGCACCGTCTCCTCAAGATCGCAGAAATGACATGCGGCCGGGAGATCCGTGTAGAAACTGAAGAATTTATTACAAAGCAACGATGTATACAGCAGCCTCCACCCCAGATCCCCAAGGTGCATGGGATGAACTCCCTTGTGAAGGGATTTTCACTGGGGACACCCCTCACCTCCAGGTGGAAAGACCGATCGCCAAGGCGTGTTAGGACTGTGGACAAGGGCTAGGAAGTGGAAGGTGTGGATTAGTAGCCTATCGAGATACTTCCAACTTGCATCCCAGAAAGGGATTGTGGGTGCCAAGGAGAGACGGCTCATGTTCTGTCTACTCGGCTCACGGATAAGAATGCGGGGACTGTGTCTGACCCCAGGTGTGTCAACTCGGACGGTGTGGAGCGCGATTCGCACTGTGTCAGACCATGTGTTTTTGTGAATGGATGGTGTGGAGGGGGCTTCACTCTATGTCTTAACCGAGGAGTCTGTGCTGGGACGGTGTAGAGGGAGTTTCACTCTGTGTCTGACCCCGGGAGTGTGTGATGGGAGGCTGTGGATGGACCTTCACAGTGACTGTGACCCCGAGAGAGTCTGATGGGACTGTATGATGGGATATTGACTCTATATCTGACCAAGGATGTGTAATGTGACTGTGCTGGGGTTCCGAGATCTCATATATCCAGATAATCATATAACAATTGCAGCACGGAAACAGGCCATCTCGGCCCTTCCAGTCCGTGCCGAACGCTTACATCACCTAGTCCCACCGACCTGCACGTGCCCCATAAGCCTACATTCCTCTCCTGTCCAGATAGTTGTAAAATTTAACTTTAAATTACAACATCGAAACTTTCTCAACCACTTCAGCTGCAAGCTCGTTCCACACAGCTGCAACTCTCTGAGTAAAGAAGTTCCCCCTCAAGTTACCACTAAACATTTGCCCTTTAACTCTCAACTCATGTCCTCTTGTTTGAATCCAGCTCCCCCCCCCCACTCCCAACGGAAAAAGTCTATCCACGTCACTCTATCTATCCCTCTCATAATTTTAAATACCTCTATCAAGTCCCCCCTCAAACTTCTACGTTCCAAAGAATAAAGATATAACTTGTGCAACCTATCTCTATAACTTAGGTGCTGAAACCCAGGTAACATTCTAGTAAATCTTCTCTGTGCTCTCTCTATTTGATTGACATCTTTCCTATAATTCGGTGACTAAACCTGTACATAACACATAGAACGTAGAATAGTACACCACAGTGCAGGCCCTTCGGCCCATAATGTTGTGCAGACCCTCAAACCCTGCCTCCCATATCAGCCCCCACCTTAAATTCCTCCATATACAATACTCCAACTTTGGCCTCACCATTGCCTTGTAAAATTTCTACATTACATCTCAACTCGTATACTCAATGCTCTGATTTATAAAGGCCAGCATACCAAAAGCTTTCTTCACCACCTTATCCACATGAGATTCCACCTTTAGGGAACTATGCACCATTATTCCTAGATCCCTCTGTTCCACTGCATTCTTCAACGCCCTACCATTTACCATGTATGTCCTTCTTTGTTTAGTCCTACCAAATTGTAGCACCTCACATTTATCAGCATTAAACTCCATCTGCTATCTTTCAGCCCACTCTTCTGAATGGCCAAAAAATCTCTCTGAAAGCTTTGAAAACCTACTTCATTATCGACAACTCCACCTATCTTAGTATCATCTGCATACTTATCCAATTTAACACCCCGTCATCCAGATCATTAATTTATATGACAAATAACATTGGACCCAGTACAGATCCCTCAAGCGCACCACTATTCACCGGCCTCCAAATTGACAAACAGCTATCCACCACCACTCTCTGGCGTCCAGCCACTGCTGAATCGATTTTACTACTTCAATATTAATAGCTAATGATTGAACCTTCCGTGTGGAACCTTGTCAAAGGCCTTAGTGAAGTCCATATAGACAACATCCACCGCTTTACATTCGTCAACATTCCTAGTAACCTCTTCAAAAAAAATCAATACGATTTGTCAAACATGAATTTCCACTCACAAATCCAGGTTGACTGTTCCTAATCAGACCCTGTCTATACAGATAATTATATCTACCATCACTAAGAATACTTTCCGTCAATTTACCCACCACTGACGTCAAACTCACAGGGCGATAAAATCTAGCCTTATTCTTAGACTCCTTTTTAAACAATGGAACAACATGGGCAATACGCCAATCCTCCGGAACCATCCCCGTCTCGACTGACATTTCACTTATAACGAATTTCTCTCTCTCTCTCTCTCTCTCTCTCTCTCTCTCTCTCTCTCTCTCTCTCTCTCTCTCTTTCTCTATCTCTGTCTCTGTCTCTCTCTCTCTCACACACACACACACACACACACACACACACACACACTGACACTTTCTCATTCACTCACACACAGCCGCTCCAGCACATTGTCACCCATACCACCCTCCTCTTCGCCAACAACCCCCTAATACCAAAGCCCCTCCTTCTACTTTCGCCTCCGCCCTTAGTGACTGTGGAGAATGCAACCTATCCCGGTAGTGCAGCGGCGTCGCCTTTACTGGAACCGTCCCGGTCATATTTCAGTGTGAACAGGAGAGTGAGGGAAGAGAAAGCGGGTCGGGGAACAGGACGAGAAGGTCCAGTGAGATAGACAGACTTAGGGAGAGAGGGGTTAGAGCGTGGGAGAGAGTTGCGAAATTGAAGCTGGTTACATACATTCATGAGAGATAGATAGTCATAGTCATAGTCATACTTTATTGATCCCAGGGGGAAATTGGTTTTCGTTGCAGTTTCACCATAAATAATGAATAGTAATATAACTTTAAATAGTTAAATAGCAATATTTAAATTATGCCAATACACTATGAAATACATCCAGGACCAGCCTATCGGCACAGGATGTCTGGCCCTCCAAGGGAGGAGTTGTAAGGTTTGATGGCCACAGGCAGGAATGACTTCCTATGACGCTCTGTGTTGCATCTCAGTGGAATGAGTCTCTGGCTGAATGTACTCCCGTTCCCACCCAGTACATTATGTAGTGGATGGGAGTCACTGACCAAGATGGCATGCAACTTAGACAGCATCCTCTTTTCGGACACCACCGTGAGAGAGTCCAGTTCCATCCCCACAACATCACTGGCCTTACGAATAAGTTTGTTGATTCTGTTGGTGTCTGCTACCCTCAGCCTGCTGCCCCAGCACACAACAGCAAACATGATAGCACTGGCCACCACAGACTCGTAGAACATCCTCAGCATCGTTCGACAGATGTTAAAGGACCTCAGTCTCCTCAGGAAATACAGACGGCTCTGACCCTTCTTGTAGACAGCCTCAGTGTTCTTTGACCAGTCCAGTTTATTGTCAATTCGTATCCCCAGGTATTTGTATTCCTCCAAAATGTCCACACTGACCCCCTGGATGGAAACAGGGGTCACCGGTACCTTAGCTCTCCTCAGGTCTACCACCAGCTCCTTAGTCTTTTTCACATTAAGCTGCAGATAATTCTGCACACACCATATGACAAAGTTTCCTATAGTAGTCCTGTACTCGATCTCATCTCCCTTGCTGATGCATCCAACTACGGCAGAGTCATCCGAAAATTCCTGAAATGACAAGACTCTGCGCAGTAGTTGAAGTCCGAGGTGTAAATGGTGAAGAGAAAGGGAGACAAGACAGTTCCCTGTGGAGCCCCAGTGCTGCTGATCAATCTGTAGGACACACAGTGTTGCAAGCACACTTACTGTGGTCTGCCAGTCAGGTAATCAAGAATCCATGACACCAGGGAAGCATCCACATGCATCGCTGTCAACTTCTCCCCCAGCAGAGCTGGACGGATGGTGTTGAACGCACTGGAGAAGTGAAAAAAAAAAACATGACCCTCACAGTGCTCTCTGGCTTGTCCAGGTGGGCGTAGATACGGTTCAGCAGGTAGACAATGGCATCCTCAACTCCTAGTCGGGGCTGGTAGGTGAACTGGAGGGGATCTAAGTGTGGCTGACCATAGGCCGGAGCAGCTCCAGAACAAGTCTCTCCAGGGTCTTCATGATGTGGGAGGTCAATGCCACCGGTCTGTAGTCATTGAAGCCGCTGGGGCGCGGCGTCTTTGGCACAGGGACGAGGCAGGACGTCTTCCACAGTACACGAACCCTCCGGAGCCTCAGGCTCAGGTTGAATACATGGTGAAGTACTCCACATAGCTGAGGGGCACAGGCTTTGAGCACCCTGGTACTGACACCATCCGGTCCTGCAGCCTTGCTTGGGTTGAGACGTTTCAGCTGTCTTCTCACCTGTTCAGCCGTGAAGCCCAGCGTGGTGGTTTTGTGTCGGGGAGGGGTATAGTCATAAGAGCAGGGTTGGGGACTGTGAGGAGGGGTAGGAGGGGAGAGTGGTTTGATGTAGGCCCAGTCAGTGTAGCCACACGCTTGCAAGACTTCTCTGAACTACTGACCGCCCCTGACTTATTTTCTAATTGGAGATGAGAGTCAAGCCGTTGATTACGATCAGCGTGCGTTGGTTTCCCGTAAACTTCAATAACCGCATGTAAATTTTCTTTGTTCAACACTGCATGGTCTATAAAAGGGCAATCTGTTTTTAGCGACTCCTTCCAGTGTAAAGTTGGTGCAGATTTGATAGAGCAAGAGCGAGAGAGAGAGAGAGAGAGACTGTGAGCAGTTATTAATTTTACTCGCGGGGGGTGTCTCGCTTGCTTCGGTGGGTGTTGGGTATTTATCCTGGGGCCGTGGTTTCTCGCGCACAGAGGGTCTGAATCTCCAGCCATGAGCAGAGCAATGGGAATGGCAGGGGACGATGTTCAAAGCTGGAACCAACTGCTGGTGGGGCGCTGTCGAACCGGAGAGTAGGGGTCTGCATAAGTGACACATATCGCTCCGTCTTTCACTCCTTCTTCACTCATTGCATACTTCAATAATCCTCTTCTTCCACTCGGTTCTCCCTCCCTTCTCTTTCTATCTCCTTCTCACGTCCCTTTCCTACATCCCTCCGTCCTGTCACCCGTTTCTCCCTCTCCGACCTCCCAAACTTCGCTCATTCTCTCCTCCCCCTCTTTGTCGCTACTCTCATAACTGCTGCCCCCGGCATTCTCATTTCTTGAGAACACCAGCTCTCAGACCCTCAATCTCCCTCCTGCCCGGCACTTCCTCCCCCTGCTCTCGGCCTCTCTCTTTATCATCTCTTCTTCTGGTGTTTGCTGGTGCAGGTCTTAACCCCTGTCAACAGCAAGACTTACATGAATGTGAATTTAACACAAACGGACGCATGGTCTCCTTCCCGAGTTGAGTGGGGCAGCAAGACGGAGGGAGGGGGCTTTATTCTGTGTCCGACCCCGGGAGTCCTTCATGGGACGATGTGGAGAGAGCTTCACTCTTTGTTTGATCCCAGGAATGTGTGATGGGCCGGTGTAGAGGGAGCTTCACTCTGTGTCTGTCAATAGACAATAGGTGCAGGAGTAGGCCGTTCCTCCCTTCGAACCAGCACCGCCATTCACTGTGATCATGGCTGATCATCCACAACCATTATCTAGTTCCTGCCTTCTCCCCATATCCCTTGACTCCGCTACCTTTAAGAGTTCTATTAAAGTCCACAACTCTCTGGGTGAAAAATTGTTTCTTCAACTCCGTTCTAAGTAGCCAATCCGTTGTTCTTAAAGTGTGGCCTCTGTTTCTGGAAAAATGTTTCCTGCCCTTAGCGTGTCAAATCCCTTAATGATCTTATGTTTAAATCAGATCCCCTAACATCTGTTTGAATTCGAGTGCATACAAGCCCAGTCGCTCCAATCTTTCAATATATGACACTCCCGCCATCCCGCGAATTAATCTCGTGGACATCCGCTGCACTCCTGTAATAGCAAGAATGTCCTTCCTCAAAATTGTAGAGCAAAACTGCACACAATACTCCAGGTGTGGTCTCACCAGGGCCATGTACAAATGCAGAAGGACCTCTTTGCTCTTATACACAATTCTCTTTGTTATGAAAGCCAACATTGCATAAGCTTTCTTCACTGCCTGCTGTACCTGCATGCTTACTTTCAGTAACTGATGAGCAAGGATACCTAAAACTCGTTGTACTTCCCCTCTTCCTAACTTCACACCATTCAGATAGCAATCTGCTTTCCTGTTCTTGACACCAAAGTGGATAACCTCGCATTTATCCACGTAAACTGCATCTGCTATGCATTTGCCCAACCACCCAACTCGTCTAAGTCACCCTGCAATCTCATAACATCCTCCTCACATTTCCAACTGCCACCCAGCTTTGTGTCATCTGCAAATATGCTGAATGTTACTTTTAATCCCTTCATCTAAATCATTAATGCATAATGTAAATAGGTGCGCTTCCAGCACAGAGCCTTGCGATACCACACACGTCACTACCTTTTATTCGGAAAGGGAACACAAAATAATCTGCAGATACTGGGGTCAAAACAACAGTCACAACAGTCACAACAGTCACTCGTCACTGCCTGCTATTCGGAAAGGGACGGATAATTCCTACTCGTTGTTTCCTGTCTGCCAACCAATTTTCTATCAATGTCAATACCCTACCCCCAATAACATGTGCTCCAATTGTGCCCACTAATCTCCTATGTGGGACCTTATCAAAGGCTTTCTGAATGTTCAGGTACACTGCATCCATTGGCTCTCCCTTGTCTATTTTCATAGATACATCCTCGAAAGATTCCAGAAGATTAGGCAAACATGATTTGCCCTTCGTAAATCCATGCTGACCCAGACCGATACTGTTCCTGCTATCCAAATGTGCAGCTATTTCATCTTTTATAATTGACTCCAGCATCTTCCCTACTACTGATGTCAGGCTAAATGGTCTATAATTCCCTGTTTCTTCTCTCCCTCCTTTCTTAAATAGTTGGATAACATTAGCTACCCTCCCGACGTCAGGAACTGATCTTGAATCGAGAGAATGTTGGAAAATGATTACCAATGTATCCACGATTTCTAGAGGAATTCCTTAAGTACCCTGGGATACAGACCATCAGGCACTGGTGATTTTTCAGCCTTCAGTCCCAGCAGTCTATCCAACAGCTTTTTCTGCCGAATGTGAATTTCCTTCAGTTCCTCCGTTACTCTAGGTCCTCTGGCCACTATTACGTCTGGGGGATTGTTTTTGTCTTCCCAAGGGAAGACAGGTCTAAAGTACCTGTTAAGCTCGTCTGCCATTTCTTTGTTTCCCATAGTAACTTAAACTGTCCCTGTCTTCAAGGGCCCAACTTTGGTCTGAACCATTTTTTTTCCTCTCCACACACCTAAAGAAGTTTTAATTCCTCCTTTATATTATTTGCTCGCTTACCTTCGTACATAATCTTTTCTCCCTGTATTGACTTTTTAGTTATTTTCTGTTGCTCTTTAAAAGTTTCCCAATTCTTAGCCTTCCCGCTCATCTTCGCTGTGTTACACTTCTTCTCTTTTATTTTTATACTGACACCCGGTGTGTGTGATGGGACTGTGTGGAGGGAGCTTCAGTCTGTGTGTGACCCCGGGTCACACGTGTGTTGGAGCCGTGCGGGAAGTGGTATTCTCCGTGCCTGACTCCGAGAATGTTTGTTCTACCGATGCCGAGGCTCTCTCTCTCTCTCTCTGTCTCTCTCTCTCTCTCTCTGTCTCTCTCTCTCTGTCTCTCTCTGTCTCTCTCTCTGTCTCTCTCTCTCTCTCTCTCTCTCTGTCTCTCTCTCTCTCTCTCTCTCTCTCTCTCTCTCTCTCTCTCTCTCACACACACACACACATACACACACACACACACACAGTCGGTCCAGCACATCCCCACGCACACCAGCACTCTCTTCGCCAGCTCCCTCCACCCCGCCTCATTTCCAAACCCCACTTCTCCTGTCGTCTCCGCCCTTACTTACCGTGGAGAATGTCACCGATCCCAGCTGGTCAGCAGCCGGCACCTTTCCTGGAGTCGACCTTGTCACATTTACATGAGGTTGAAGCTCAGTTTGAGCTGGACGGAGTGGGAGAAAGAAAGTGGGAACAAATTGGGGTAAGGAGGGTGGGGGTCAGAAAGAGAAGTCTCAGTGAGGGTAGCAGTGCGATAGAAAGGCTTAGGGAGGGAGGGTGGCGAGAGAGCGAGGGAGCGGTAGAGTGCTGCGAAATTGAAGCGTGTTTCATACATTCATGCGAGATAGATAGGGAGATAGTAGTTTGATGTAGGCCGAGTCAGTGTGGGCATACGCTTTCAAGACTTCTCTGAAAAAACTGATAATCGCCGACTTATTTTCTAATTGGAGTAGAGCGACAAATCGTAGATTACGCGGGTGTGGGGAGGAATGGTCCAGCCAGACAATAGGACTCTGCATGACTGACACATATCCCTGCGTTTTTCACTCCTACTTCACTCATTGCATCTCTCACTAATCCCCATCTTCCTCTCTTCTCCTTTCCTTTCCCATCAGCTCGAACTCTGCTTTCTCTCTCTCCTAACTACTTTTCAAATATCCCCGCGTCCCCCCCCCTCTTAATACCCACTCTCTGCTACATTTGACCGGCCCCCTCCTTCTCTCCTCTCCCTCTTTCTGCCCCCTTCACGGAATTCTCTCTCTCCGACCTTCCCCAACCTCTCCTCATTCTCCACTCCTCCTCTTTCTCCCCAGTGTCATGACTCCTCCCCACCTGCCCCCGCCCACACCACTCTCACCACTCGAGAATACACGCTCTCACACTCTAAACCTTCGTACTGCCCGGCACTTCCTCCCCCTGCTCTCGCCCTCTCTCATTATCAGTCCTTCATATGGTACACGCTGGTGTCGGTCTGACCCCCTGTCAACACGGGTTTCCTCTGACAACAGTTGCTTCCCCTTTCTCAGCTCAGAACGCAGAGAATCCTCGACTGGATGGACGACAGCGAGACCTACATGAATGTGAAGTTTCCAAAAACAGACTCAGGGTCTCCCTCCCGAGGTGAGTGGGGCAGACGGACGGAGGGAGAAAGTTTCACTCTGTGTCTGGGCCCGTGGGTGTGCAATGCGACGGTGAGGATGGAGATTCGCTCTGTGTCTGTCCCGGGAGTGCGTGATGGCACGGTGTGGAGGAATTTTCACTCTGTGTCTTACCCCTGGAGTTTGTGATGGGATGGTGTGGAAGGAGCTCCACTCTGTGTCTGACCCCGGGTGTGTGTGATGGTACGGTGTGGAGGGAGATTCACTCTGTGTCTGTCCCGGGAGTGCGTGATGGCATGGTATGGAGGAAACTTCAATCTGTGTCTTACCCCCGGAGTTTGTGATTGGATGGTCTGGAAGCAGCGCCACTCTGTCTCAACCCGGGAATGTGTGATGGGACGGTGTGGAGGGAGATTCACTCTGTGTCTGACCCGGGAGTCTGTGATCGGACGGTTGGAGGGAGCTTCACTGCGTGTCTCACCCCGGGAGTGTGTGATGGGACGGTGTGGATGGAGATTCGCTCTGTGTCTGACCCTCACTGTTCTGTCCCCAGCTGAACCTGATGTATTGTACGCTAAAGTTAACTTCAAGACTGTCTCTGAGCCCCGCGCCCGGACACATCCAGGTCAGTTTCAACGTTGTTGGTGGAACCGTGTTTAGATGATAATACCTGTCGAGAGATCTCAGGGCAAGCGTACATTTGACCCTTGTGATTCTGTGTTTGAGAACAACACGGATGGAACGCGTGAGAGATGCGATGAGGAGGGAACTCTCTTTGATGGTCAGTTCGGAGTGTTGAGCCCATGGAGGTGCGGAATTGAGAGATCGTCTTGGGATGGGATGAGGAGGGAGTCCTGTGGGAAGAATCGACGACTGCAGATGGCATGGTATGGGCCGTCTGGAGTAAGGGCGAATATGGACTGAGCGCTGTGTGGCGGGGGTTGTGGAGATGAGTCAGCGCCGTGTCGGGCTGGTGAGGACGGAGGCCAGTGGGAGAGATGGTGTGGACGGAACGCGTTACAAAACCTTAACCACTCTCTCCCTTTTCTAACCCACTCTCTTTCCCTCTTCCCCCTTTTCTCATCTCCCTCTCCACTCTCCCTCTCTCCTCTGTCTCTTACTCACACTGTTTCCGCTACTGTCTCCCACTGTCCCGTTCTCTTCGCTCTGTTCACTCTCATCCCCCCCTTATCTTCGTCCTCTCCGCTCACTGTTATCCTTTCCCGAACACCATCCGTTCTTCCCACCTCTCTCTGTCGTTTGCCGCACATCTCCCCTCCACATCTTCTCCACCTCTCTATCCACCCCTCTCTCCCTTTCCCAGACGCTCACCCCCTCGCTCTTGCCCCCTTTCTGAATTTTTCTTGTTATCTCTTCCCCATCCCTCTCCTGCTCCTCTACCCTCCTTTCCTCTCCCTTCTCATTCTCCTCTCATTCATCTCTCACACCTCTCACTCCACTCTCACCCGACGCCATCGGCCTCTCCCTTCCCACTCTCTCCCGTTTCTACCCCCGTTCTCTTTCCCCATTTTTTCTCTCGCATCTCCTTGCTTCATGCCCACATCGCGCTCTCTCCTCTCTGACCATCGTTTTCGACTTCTCTCTATCTCCACGTCTCTGCCCTCCCTCTCCTCCTTCTCCCTCACCCTCTCTCTCGCTGTCTCACCCCTTCTCTCTGCCTCACTTATCTCTCTCTCTATTCCCTCTGTTCTGTCTGTCCCCGATTCCTCCCCGCCCCCCCGTCGCTATTCTCTACCGCTCTCACTCTCTCGCTTATCTGCCTGTCCGACTCTCTCTCCCAGCCGGTCTAAACTCCACTGACTCAGAGCTGAACCTTCGGAAAGAGGAACCCCGCATTAATGAGAACGAAGATCCTCCCATTGCCTCGGGATCCGACAGGCTGCTAACCACTGCACAAACAGGTCAGAGTTCGCAGAAAAGACGTCATTTTCGAGGGGTCACGTGTTTTCACCCAATTGAACAAGTTTCTAATGCATCTGCCTTGACCACTTCCTCTGTCAGCTCGTTCCACAGACTGAGCACCCTCTGGGTAACAAAAGGCTGTCACTCGGCTCCTCTATTAAACCCCTTTCCCCTCTCACCTTAGACCTGTGCGCTCTGGTCCTCGATTCTCCGAACTAGGGAAAGTAACTGTACGCATTCACCGCTCGTGGTTTTATACGGCTTTGTATGGTCACCCGTACGCTCCAAGAATTAAAGACCTAACCTGCCCGACCTCGCTCCATAATCAACCCCTCAAGTCCGGCAACATCCTCGTTCTCCTCCTTCTCTCTCCTCCACTCTCACATTACTCACCCCATCCTCTCTTCCCCTCCCCAACCCCTTTCACCTCTTTGCTCGCATCCCGATTCTCCCCGACTACTCTCCTACAAACCTTTCCCCATCTATGTCCTTCTTTCTCCCCATCTCTTTCACGCTTCTCCGTCTGTGCACTGTCCTGCACTCCCTCCCTCCACTGTCGCCTCCCCTATTTTCTCCCCTTCCTTTCTCTCGCCTCTCTCTCTCGGGTTATTCGTTCTCCTGCACAACCACTCCCACCCGTTTCCTCATCTCCCTCCCTCCTCGCCATCGACTCTCACCTCAATCCTTTGCCCTCTGGTTCCGGATAGCCAGGACCTGAGGAACGTCTGTGCTCATTCAACCTGCCTGCGGCGCTCGTGGTTTCATACAACTCTCTAAGGTCACTCCTGCGCTCCAAGGCATAAAGTCCCGAGCTGCCCGACCTCCCTCCGTACCTCACTCCACTGAGTCCAACATCCTGGTATACCTTAAACACAACATATTCTGCAGATGCTGTTGTCAAAGGAGCACTCACAATGTGCTGGAGGAACTCAGCAGGTCAGTCAGCATCAGTTGAAAAGATTAGCCGACGTTTCGGGCCGCAACCCTACGTCAGGACCGAAGGAAGAAGTTTGGGGAGGGTTTGAAGAATGCTGTTATCTGAAAAAAAAACAGTAATTTGAAAGACAAAGGGGTGGGAGAGAGGAAGCAGGGAGGTGATTGGTAGGAGAACAATGCTCAGTAGTAGAAGGAGGCGGAACTATGAGGGCGGTGATGTGAAATAGGGATAGAGGAAGGGAGGGGGAGGGAATTACCGGAAGTTGTAGAATTCTATGTTCATACCAGGGGGCTAGAGACTACTTAGACGGTATATGAGGTGTTGCTCCTCCAACCTGAGCTTAGCCTCATAATGGCTGTGGAGGAGGCCATGTATGGACATATCTGAATGGGAGTGGGAAGCAGAGTTGAAGTGGATGGCGACTGGGAGATCTTGTCTGTTGTGGCGGACAGAGTGGAAGAGCTCGGTGAGGCAACACTTTACTTGCGAATCTGTTGCGGTCATCTATGTAATCCGGTGCTCCCGGTGAGGCCTCCTCTACATCGGTGAAACCCGACGCAGATTGGGGGACCGCCTCGTCGAGCACCTCCACTCGTCCGTCACAACGAATTGATCTCTGCGTAAAGATGTAACTACTCCCTCTCCGGTTTCTGATGTGTGTAGAAACATAGAAAACATTCATCACAATATAGTCCCTGCAGCCCACAAAACTCTGCCGAACATGTCGCTAGCTGAGAACTACATCGGCTTTACTCATAGCCCTCCACTTTTCAAAGCTCCATGCAGCCATCTAGGAGTCTCTTAAATGACCCTCCGCCTCCTCCACCGCCGCCGGATGCCCATTCAATACACTCACCACTCGTACGTAAAAAACTTACTACTGACATCTCCTCTGTACCTACTTCCAAGCACCTTGAAACCATGTTCTCTCCTGATAGCCATTTCAGCCCTGGGGAAAAGCCTCTGACTATCCACACGATCAATGTCTCTCATTACTTGTACACCTCTATCAGGTCACCTCTCACCCTCCGTCGCTCCAAGGAGAAAAGGCCGTGTTCACTCAACGAGTACTCATAAAGCATGCTCCCCAATCCAGGCAGCATCCCAGTAAATCTCCTCCTCATCTTTTCTATGGTTGCCACGTCTCTCCTACAGTGAGGGGAACAGAACTGAGCACAGTACTTCAAGATTGATCTGACCAGGTTCCCATATTGCTCCAATATTACCACTCGACTCTTAAATGTATATAAATGATCTGTATGAAATTGCAGATGCGTGGGTTGGTAGGTTTGCAGTTGATACGGCGAGCGGTGGTGCTGTGGAGAGCGGAGAAGACTGGCAAAGAATTCAGTGGGACGTTGATTAGTTACAGATATGGTTTGGAGACCGGACAAATCTAAAATGCTGCGCCTTGGTTGGTCAAATAAAAGAAATGGCATACTGTCAAAGCCAAAATACTAACCAGTGTGGAAACATATAAACATACAAGCATAGACTTCTTCGTTTTAACTTTCACCGGAGTTCAGAGAGGCGGAATTGCGCAGGCGTGAGACGTCGGGCAGTGAAGCGCCGCAGATTTAAAAGGAACACTGCCTTATACAGTGAACAGCATAGTTTGCGGAATCCGGAGTGAGCAGGGAGCAGAGCGAAGGCTTAAGTGCTTTGGCTCAGCCGGCTTAGGCGGAAGCGGGAGAGGCGAGGAAGAGTTAGAATATAGAACATAGAACATAGAATAATACAGCACAGTACAGGCCATTCGGCCCACAATGTTGTGACGAACCTCAAACCCTGCCTCCATAGATCTCCCACCTTAAATTCCTCTATATACCTGTCTATAGGCTCTTAAACTTCACTAGTGTATCTGCCTCCACCACTGACTCAGGCAGTGCATTCCACGTACCAACCACTCTCTGAGTAAAAAAACCTTCCTCTAATATCCCCCTTGACCTTCCCACCACTTACGTAAAAGACATCTCCTCATGTATTGAGCAGTGGTGACCTGGGGAAGAGGTGCTGGCTATCCACTCTATCTATTCCTCTTATTATCTTGTACACCTCTATCATGTCTCCTCTCATTCTCCTTCTCTCCAAAGAGTAAAGCCCTAGCTCCATTAATCTCTGACCATAATGCATACTCTCTAAACCAGGCAGCATCCTGGTAAATCTCCTCTGTACCCTTTCCAATGCTTCCACATCCTTCCTATAGTGAGGTGACCAGAACTGGACACAGTACTCCAAGTGTGGCCAAACCAGAGTTTTATACAGCTGCATCATTACATCGCGACTCTTAAACTCTCTCCCTCGACTTAGGAAAGCTAACACCCCATAAGTTTTCTTAACTACCCTATCGACCTATGAGGCAACTTTCAGGGATCTGTGGACATGTACCCCCAGATCCCGCTGCTCCTCCACACTACCAAGTATCCTGCCATTTACTTTGTACTCTGCCTTGGAGGTTGTCCTTCCAAATTGTATCACCTCACACTTCTCAGCGCTGAACTCCATTTGCTACTTCTTAGCCCACTTCTGCATCCTATCGATGTCTCTCTGCAGTCTTCGACAATCTTCTACACTATCCACTACACCACCAACCTTTGTGTCGTCTGCAAACTTGCCAACCCACCCTTCTACCCCCACATCCAGGTCGTTAATAAAAATCACGAAAAGTAGATGTCCTAGAACAAATCCCTATGGGACACCACTGGTCATAATCCTCCAGTTTGAATGTACTTCCTTCACCATGACCCTCTAACTTCTGACGGCAAGCCAAATCAAAATCCATCTGGCCGAACGTCCCTGGATCCCATGCTTTCTGACTTTCTGAATAAGCCTACCGTGTGGACCCTTGTCAAATGCCTTACTAAAATCCATATAGATCACATCCACTGCAGTACCCTCATCTCTATGGCTGGCCACCTTTTCAAAGAACTCAATCAGGCTTGTTAGACACGATCTGCCCTTCACAAAGCCATACTGACTGTTCCTGATCAGACCATTATTCAGTAAATGCCCATAGATCCTTCCTTTGAGAATCTTTTCCAACAGTTTCCCACCACAGACATAAGGCTCGCTGTTCTACAATTACCCGGGCTATCTCTACACATAAAAATCCTAGCCAGAGGCTCAGCAATCTCGTCCGTCGCCTCATGGACCAGCCTGGGGAATATTCCGTCAGGACCCGGGACTTCTGCGTCCTATTATATTTCAACGACTCGAACACCTCCTCTCCCTTAATATCAACATGCTCCAGAACATCAACCTCACTCATATTGTCCTCACCATCATCAAGTTCCCTCTCATTGGTGAATACCGAAGAGAAGGATTCATTGAGGACCTCGCTCACTTCCACAGCCTCCCGGTACATCTTCCCACCTTTATCTCTAATCGGTCCTACCTTCACTCCTGTCATCCTTTTGTTCCTCACATAATCGAAGAATGTCTTGGAGTTTTCCTTTACTCTACTCGCCAAGAGCTTTTCGTGCCCCCTTCTTGCTCTTCTCAGCCCCTTCTTAAACTCCGTTCTTGCTTCCCTATATTCCTAAATAGACCCATCTGATCCTTGCTACCTAAACCGCATGTATGCTGCCTTCTTCCACCTGACTAGGTTTTCCACCTCACTCGTCACCTATGGTTGCTGCACCCGACCATTTTCTATCTTCCTCACCGGGACAAATGTATCCTTAACATCCTGGAAGAGATCTCTAAACATCGACCACATGTCCGCAGTATATTTCCCTGCAAAAAAAGATCATCTCAATTCACATCCGGACGTTCTTGCCTTATACCCTCATAATTTGCCCTTCTCGGATTAAAAAAAAATGTTCCTATCTTTTCTGATTCTATCCTTTTCCATGATAATGCTAAAGGCCAGGGAGCGGTGGTCACTGTCCCTCAGATGATCACCCACAGGGAGACCTAGTTACTGGTACTAGTAACTAGTATCATTACCTAGTACTAGATCTATTATGGCATTCCACCTCGTCGGCCTGTCCACATACTGTGACAGGAATCCGTCCTGGACACACTTAACAAACTCTGCCCCATCTAAACCCTTGTAACCAATCAGGTGCCAATCAATATTAGTGAAGTTAAAGTCACCCATGATGATTACCCTGTTATTTTTGCACCTTTCCAAATCTGCCTCCGAATCTGCTCCTCGGTATCTCTGCTGCTACCAGGGAGCTTATAGAACACTCCCAGCAGAACAACTGCACCTTTCCTGTTCCTGATTTCCACGTATACTGATTCAAAAGAGGATCCTGCTACACTAGCCACCCTTTCTGTAGCTGTAATAGTATCCCTGACCAGTAATGCCACCCTCCTCTCCTTTTACCCCCTCTCTATCCCTTTTAAAACACTGAAATCCAGGAATATTGAGAATCCATTCCTGCCCTGGTGCCAGCCAAGTATCTGTAATGGCCACTACATCACAATGCAATGTCTGTATCCAAGCTCTCAGTTCATCACCTTTGTTGCTGATGCTTCTTGCATTGAGGTACACACACTTCAGCCCTTCAGCCTTACTACCTTTACACCATTTATTCTGCTTCTCTTTTTCTCAAAGCCTCTCTATATGTTAGATCTGGCTTTACTCTATGCACTTCTTTCACTGCTGTATCGCTCTGGGTCCCATCCCCCTTGCAAATTAGTTTAAACCCTCCCAAACCATGCTAACAAACCCACCTGCAAGGATATTTCTCCCCCTCGGGTTCAATATTCATTTGTTTTACCTGTTATTTGAGGAGAGTGGGAAGTATGAGTGTCAGGGAAGCTTGTTGCTGTCAGTGTCGGATGTGGGAGGTCGTGTAGTCTCCCAGCCTCCCAGATGTCCATATCTGCGCCAGATGTGCCGAGATGCAGCTCCTAACATGACCGCGTTTCGGAGCTGGAGCTGCAGCTCGATGACTTTCGTCTGGTCAGGGAGAGTGAGGAGTTGATAGAGAGGAGTTACACACAGTGGTCACACCGTTGCCACGGGAGGCAGACAAGTGGGCCACGGTTAGGAGGGGGAAGGGGAAGAGTCAGGTACTAGACAGTTCCCCAGTGGCTCTGCTCCTTGACAATAAGTACTCCTGTTTTAGTACTATTGATGGCGGACAACTTATCTGGGGGAAGCAACATTGGCCGTGCCTCCGGCACGGAGTCCGGCCCTGTAGCTCAGAAGAGTAGAGAAAGGAAGAGGCGGGCAGTTGTAATAGGGGAATCGATAGTTCGGGGGTTAGATAGGCGATTCTGTGGACGCAGTCCGAAGACCTGGATGGTAGCCTGCCTCCTTAGTGCCAGTGTCCGGGATGTTTCTGATGGCGTCTAAGATATCCTGAAGGGAGGGAGAGGAACCAGAGGTCGTGGTACACAGAGGTAAACAATGACATAGGTAGGAAAAGGGGAGCGGTCCTGAAAGGAGAATATAGGGAGTTACGAAGGGTGTTGAGAAAAAGGACCGAAATGTAGTAATTTCGGGATTACTGCCTGTGCCACGCGACAGTGAGAGTAGGAATGCAGTGAGGGGGAAGATATGTGCGTGGCTGAGGGACTGGAATAGGGGACATGGATTCAAGTTTATGGATCATTGGGACCTCTTTTGGCGCACGTGTGACCTCTACAAAAAGGACAGGTTGCACTTGAATCCTAGAGGGGACCAATATCATGGCGGGGAGATTTACGAAGGCTACTGAAGTGAATTTGATCTAGAATGGTTGGGGGGTGGGAAACAAATTGAAGAGACTGGGAGAGAGGAGGTTAATTCACAAATATAGAAAGCTCGTAGACAGTGTGTGAGGGAGAATAGGCAGGGGACAGAGATCTGGAGCACTCCGAACAAAGATGCAGGAGAGAAGGAAGAAAAAGATAACAACGTTGTTTGCTCCATGAAGGATAAGCAGAGAGTAGGATGTGGAGAGTTTCTTAAATTCATCTATTTTAACGCTGGGAGCATTGTAAGAAAGGTGGATGAACTTAGTGCATGGGTTGATACCTGGAAATATGATGTTGTAGCTATTAGTGAAAGTTTGTTGCAGGAGGGATGTGATTGACAACTAAATATTCCAGGATTTCGTTGCTTCAGATGTGATAGAATAAGAGGCGCAAGAGGCGGAGGTGTTGCATTGCTTGTCAGAGAATATATAACGGCGGTGCCCTGGCAGGATAGATTAGTGGACTCGTCTAGGGAGGCTATTTGGTTGCAATCGAGGAATGCGAAAGGTGTATTGAAACTTATAGGGGTGTATTATAGACCGCCTAATGGAGACCGAGAACTGGAGGAGCAAATTTGTAAGGAGATAGCAGATATTTGTATCAAGCACAAGGTTGTGGTTGTAGGAGATTTTAATTTTCCACACATAGACTGGGAAGTTCGATTCTGTAAAAGGGCTGGATGGTTTGGAGTTTTTCAAATGTGTGCAAGGTAGTTACTTTTGGCAGCAATACATAGAAGTACCAACTAGAGAAGGGGCAGTGTTCGATCTGCTGTCAGGGAATGAGATAGAGCAGGTGACGGAGGTATGTGTTGGGAACACTTCGGGTCTAGTGATCACAACAACATTATTTACAATATAATATGGAGAAGGATAGGACTGGACCCAGTGTTGAGATTTTTGATTGGAGAAAGGCCAACTTTCAGGATATGCGAAAGGATTTAGAAGGAGTGGATTGGCATAATTTGTTTTATGGGAAGGATGTACGACCGAAATGGAGGTCATTTAAAGGTGAAATTTTAAGGGTACTGTCATAGTCCGGTCCGTGAAGTCCGCATTCCGGTTCACGGTCCGGTCCATCGACCATGCTCCAGGTTTTCCTGTTTCTGTTCGTGTTGAGCACTAATGGAGGCAGCTGATTCTCGTTGGAGCTGGCTGCTTAAATACCTCCAGGGGCGAGGGCGTGGCGGCTGGATTGTTCCTGTCCTTACTCCTTGTATCCATTCCCCTGCCTTCTGTTTCCTCGCCTGGAGCCTTGCCTTGTCTTGCTGGTAACTCTCGCCTCGCCTGAATTTCTTGCCTCGCCTTGCATTGCCTGAAACCTTGTCTTATCTTACTGGTAACTCTCGCCTCGTCTCGCCTGAAGTCTTGTCCTGGAACCACCCTGAACCTTGTTCCTTCCATGTCCCTGCCCCTGTGGGGTAAGCCAGTCCAGATTGCCGTGACACTGCGGTGGGTTCTGTCTCTTCCTGTCCCTTGTCTGCGTAGGGTAAGTCAGGCCAGATTGCTGTTACCCTGCGGTTGGTTCTACCCCTTCCTGTCCCTCGCCTCCGTTGGGTGGAGATCAGCGCCCTGCCCAGGTGATCCGCGCCCTGTTCAGGAGTACGGCGCCCTGCCTAGGAGTACCGCGCCCCGCCCAGGCTAAGTTTCAAGACCCCAAGTCTCAAGCCTTGCCTCAAGTCTCTGGTCTCAAGCCTCGCCTCAAATCTATGGCCTCAAGCCCGTCCTCAAGTCTCTGGTTTCAAGCCTCGCCTCAAGTCTCTGGCCTCAAGCCTCGCCTCAAATCTATGGTCTCAAGCCCGTCCTCAAGACTCTGGTTTCAAGCCTCGCCTCAAGTCTCTGGCCTCAAGCCTCGCCACGAGCCTGAAGACTCCATCCTCGTCTTTCCTGCCAGCCTAGTCACGTCATTCCCTAGTTCTGGGGTCCGAGCCAGAGGCAAGGCACAGGTTCTGGGTCCTTGCCCAGTCTCTGGCTCGGAGTCCAATCCCTGGGCTCCTAGCTCTCTTGTCCTGTCCTGTTCCGGGTTCCCGGTTTTCGTTTCCATGTCCTTGCCTTCGCCCTGTATCCTAGTATGTCCCTGGTACTTCCGTGTCTGTGTCTTTCACTTGGGTCCGTACCCAGCCACCCCCTTATGACAGTACAGGATCTTTATGTTCCTGTTAGGTTGAAAGGAAAGTTTAAAAGTTTGAGAGAGCCATGGCTTTCAAGGGATATTGAAACTTTGTTCCGAAAAAAGAGAAGGATCTACAATAAATATTGGCAGCTTGTATTTAATGAGGTGCTCGATGAATATAAATAATGTAAAAAGAATCTTAAGAAAGAACTTAGAAAAGCTAAAATGGGATACGAGACTGTTTGCGCACTATGGTGAAAATAAATCCAAAGGCTTTCAACAGGAATATTAAAAGCAAAAGGATCGTGAAGGATAAAATTGGTCCCTTAGAGAATCAGAGTGGACGGTTATGTGCGGAGCCAAAAGAGAAATCACTAAGGAGAAGGATATTGAATTGTGTAAGGTAAAGGAAACAAGAAGGGTAGTTATGGAAAGTATGACGATTAAAGAAGAGGAGGTACTGGCTCTTTTTAAGGAATATATTTGTGGATAAGTCTCCGTGTCCACAAAAGATATTCCCCAGGAACTTTAGAGAAGTTAGTGTGGAAGTAGCTTGGGCTCTGACAGAAATATTTCAAATGTCATTAGAAACGGGGATGGTGCCGGAGGATTGGCGTATTGCTCATATTGTTCCATTGTTTAAAAAGGGTTCTAAGAGTAAACCTAGCAATTATCGGCCTGCAAGTTTGACGTCAGCGGTGGGTAAATTGATGGAATATATTCTTAGAGATGGTATATGTAACTACCTGGAATGACAGGTTCTCATTAGGAACAGTCAACATGGATTTGTGCGTGGAAGGTCATGCTTGACAAATCTTATTGCTTTTCTTTTTTGATGACGTTACTAAGAAAGTTGACGAGGGTAAAGCGGTGGATGTTGTCTATATGGACTTCAGTAAGGCCTTTGGCAAGATTCCACATGGAAGGTTAGTTAGAAAGGTTCAGTAGTTAGAAAGGTTCAATCGTTAGGCATTAATATCGAAGTAGTAAAATGGATTCAGCAGTGACTGGATGGGAGACGCCAGAGAGTAATGGTGGATAACCATAACTCGGGGATCTGTACTGGTATTTATATTAATCTAATATTGTTTGTCATATGTATTAATGATCTGCATGATGGTGTGGTAAATTGGATTAGTAAGTATGCAGATGAAACCAAGATAGTTGGCGTTGTGGATAATGAAGTAGGTTCTCAAAGCTTGTAGAGAGATTTAGGCCAGTTAGAAGAGGGGCTGAAAGATGGCAGATGGAGTTTAATGCTGAAAAATGTGAGCTGCTACATTTTGGCAGGACTAATCAAAACAGGACATACATGGTAAACGGCAGGGCATTGAGGGCTGCAGTAGAACAGCGGAACTAGCGATGATTGTGTATAGTTCTCTGAAGGTGGAATCTGATGTGGATAGTGTGGTGAAGAAAGTTTTTGGTGTGCTGACCTTTCTAAATCAGACCATTGAGTATAGGAGTTGAGATGTAATGTTAAAATTGTTTAAGGCATTGGTAAGGCCAAATTTGGAGTGCTGTGTACAGTTCTGGTCACCGAAATATAGGAAAGATGTCAATAAAATTGAGAGAGTACAGAGGAGATTTACTAAAATGTTACCTGGATTCATCTCCATATTACAGAGAAAGTTTGAACGAGTTAGGTCTTTATTCTTTGGAGCATCGAAGGTTGATGGGTGACTTGATAGAGGTATTTAATGTTATGATGGGGATATGTAGAGTTGACGAGGATAGGCTTTTTTTTTCCATTGAGAGTGGGTGAGATTCAAACAAGAGGACGTGAGTTGAGAGTTAAAGGTCAAAAGTTCAGGGGTAACACGAGGGGGAACTTCTTTACACAGAGAGCGGTAGATGTGTGGAACGAGAGGTGGTTGAGGCAGGTTCGATGTTGTCATTTAAAGTTAAATTGGATAGATATATGGACAGGAAAGGAATGGAAGGTTATGGGCTGAGTGCAGGTCGGTGAGACCAGTTGAGAGTAAGAGTTCGGCACGTACTAGATGGGCCGAGATTGCCTGGTTCCGTGGTGTAACTGTTATATGTTTATATGGTTATAGAAAACTCACAGCACAATACAGGCCGTTCGGACCACAATGATGTGCGGAACATGTCCTGACTTTAGATGGGTAGAGGATCTTGGGGTCTATGTTCATAGCTCCCTGAACATGGCTTCACAGTTTGATGGGATGGTGAAGAAGAACTATGGCATCCTTACCTTAATTATTCGGGGCATTGAGTACAAATGTCAGGGAGCTATGTTGCAACTTTATGAAAATCACTAGTTTGGCTGAATCGGGCGTATTGTATACAGTTCTGGTCACCACATCATCAGTAGATTTCAAGGCGTTGGGCAGCCTCCGGAGAGGTTTAACAGGACGCTGCCAGGATTCGATGGCATGTGTTACAACGAGAGGTCAGACACCCGGGTTATTTCTTCTGGAACGGAGGAGGCCCAGGGGAGATCTGACTGATCTCTGGAATCCGTCAGACACCTGTCAGCCAAACCCAAGTCAAGGAAGTTGGACACTCGGCGATGACGGTTGAAAGTAGATGAGATTGAGAGAGGGAGGGAGTAATCGTGGTGGAAGGACGGAACACGGATGGTAGGAGGAAGGGAATGCTAGTGGGGAAGACGGCTGAGTTCACATACACATTGAATGGGCTCTCTGCAGGTGCGCCTGAACAGGAGTCGAAAAAGAGCATTGGAAGCAGATCATGCCGGAAGGTCTACCTGCTCTGCCTAATTATGTCCATCCTCATCGCGATAGTGGCCGGGCTCTCGATCTATGGTGAGTCGGACGGGCTCCGGGTGGAATCAGACTGTAAACAAACAGTGTCGAATGAAACCTGGGCGTAAAGCCTCACAGTGACACCGACGCGCCGCTCAGCGTGACACTGACACATTACTCACCGTGACACTGAATTTCACCTCATGGTGACACCGAGACGTCCAGCACCTTGACAACAGCACGCCCAACATCCTGAAACCGTCACGCCCCAAATCGCGACTCCGACAGCCGCCTGACCGAGACACTGATGCTCACAAAAACGTGGCACTAACACGACCCAACCCGTGACACTGACACACACTTCACCGTGAAACCTATGCCGTCTTCATCGTGACACCAACACGCTCCATACCGTCACAATGATATTCCATTCACCGTGACACCGACACTCGCCTCACCGTGACACTGACGCACACTTCACCGTGACCCCGCCGGTCCTCTACTCGGGACACCGGCACACCCTGGGGTCAGACACAGAGTGAATCTCCCTGTACACCGCCCCAAAACACACTGCTGAGTCAGAAACGGAGTGAATCTCCCTCCGCCCGGCCCATCACACACTCCGGAGTCAGACACAGAGTGAATCTCCCTCCGCACCGTCCCATCACACACTCCCAGGGTCAGGCACAGAGTGAAGCTCCTTCCACACCGTCCTATCACACTCTCCCGGGATCAGACACAGAGTGAATCTCCCTGCAGTCTGTCCCATCACCAACTCCCAGGTTAAGACACCGACTGAATCTCTGTCCACATGCTCCCATCACACTGTCCAGGCGTCAGACACAGAGTGATGCTCCCTTCACACCGTCCCGTAACACACTCCCGCGCTCAGACGCAGAGTGGAAATCCCTCCAGACCGTCCCATCAGACTGCTGGCGTCAGACAGAGAATGAACGTCCCTCCACAACGCCCCATCACACACTGCTGGGGTCAGACACAATGTTGTGCCGACCCTCAAACCCTGCCCCCCATATAAACCCCGATCTTAGAATCCTCCATATACCTGTCTAGTAGTCTCTTAAACTTCACTAGTGTATCTGCCTCCACCACTGACTCAGACAGTGCATTCCACGCACCAACCACTCTCTGAGTAAAAAACCTTCCTCTAATATCCCCCTTGAACTTCCCAACACTTACATTAAAGCCATGTCCTCTTGTATTGAGCAGCGGTGCCCTGGAGAAGAGGTGCTGGCTATCCACTCTATCTATTCCTCCTATTATCTTGTACACCTCTATCATGTCTCCTCTCACCCTCCTTCTCTCAAAAGAGTAAAGCCCTAGCTCCCTTAATCTCTGATCATGATGCATACTTTCTAAACCAGGCAGCATCCTGGTAAATCTCCTCTGTACCCTTTCCAATGCTTCCACATCCTTCCTATAGTGAGGTGACCAGAACTGGACACAGTACTCCAAGTGTGGTCTAACCAGAGTTTTATAGAGCTTTACCAAGTGTGGCCTGACCAGAGTTTTATGAAAGTAAACTAGCACACAATTAAAATTGGATAGAAAAAAGTTTTTTTTTGTAATTATCTAAAGCAGGAAAGAATGGTCAAAGTGAATGTAGATCTCTTGGAGGAAGAGAGAGGGGAATTTGTTTAGGGTAATGAGGAAACGGCAGAGGCGTTCAATGACTGTCTTGTGTCGTATTCACGGTGGAGTCCGTGCCTATCATATTAAAGAGAGACGTTATGGATGCGTTGGGATTTGAGGACCTCAATACAACAGCTGAGCAAACCTGTGAGCCGGAACATAAACAAGCCTCAGTCCGGATTGAAAGCATCGCAGGGTGCTGAATGAAAAGGCAGAAGTTACAGTTGAGGCTTTGGTGATGGTTTACCAACACTCTCGGGACTCTGGGCAGGTCGCAGCGGACTGGAAGACGCCGAACCGAACGTCACGTCGGTATTCAAAAATGGACGTAAGCAATAGGCAGTTAACTATAGGCTGGTTAGATTAACATCTGTATTTGGGAAAATGCTTAAGGCTATCACTAAAGAAGACATAGCGAGGCATCTGGAATGAAATGGACCCATCAGGTAAGCGCAGCATTGATTCTTCAAAAGCAGATCCTGTTCAACAAACAGTTTGAGCACGTAACGAGCGCAGTGAATAGAGGGGAAGATATGACGCTATTTACTTGGATATCCCAAAAAACATTCGATAAGGTCGGCATAAGATACGGAGTTAGGGGTGTTGTATTTACATGCGTAGAGCATCGGTTAACTGATAGAAAACAAGAGCTGGGGTACATGGATATTATTGGGTTGGCAATCATTGCTGAGTGGTGTGTGGCAGCAGATGGTGTTGGGCCCGCAAAATTTTACAATATGAATTAATAATCAGGAAGAGGGGACCGAGTGTGGTGTATCTAAGTTTGCAGATCATACTAAGTTGAGAGGAAAAAGATCCGGAGAGATGCAGGAAGGGCGAGACTGCGGAGGCGCGTGACGTCAGCAGGACCGCGCGGAAAGTTTAAATAGGCAGGTTTGCTACCAACGGCTGTCCTTTGATCGGGACTACAGAGCGTCGCGGGAGCTGAACTCTGAAGGAAGGCAGTTTTTTTTAAACTTCTTCGAGTGCTAAAAGGGCGAGACTGCGCAGGCGCGTGACGTCATCAGGACCACTCGACGAGTTTAAAAAGGAGACCACCCTATACAGCGGGCAGCTGTCGGAGCGGGCAGCGGAATGTAGGGCTTTGGCTTCAACGGGAAGAAGCGAGAGTGAAGTGCCAACTCTTTTTTTTTCTCCCCACCCCACCCCTTTCGTGAATCGGCCCGAACAGACAGGAACAGCAGGGCTCTCACAGCTAACGGTACGAGCTAACGATTTTAAAAAGTTCGTCTGTTTGGCGAGGTAAGTGGGTGAGTAGATTTACTTTTCCTGTTTCATTCCTGTAGAATTAGATAACATGCCTGCAGGGTTAGAGCTTTGTTCAGGGTGTCAGATGTGGGAATCCTGGGAGACCTCCAGCCTCCCTGATGGCCGCATCTGCGCCAGGTGCACCGAGTTGCAGATTCTCAGAGACTGTGTTAGGGATCTGCAGCTGCAACTTGATGACCTACTGCTTATCAGGGAAAGTGAAGAGGTGATAGACAGGAGCTACAGGGAGGTAGTCACCCCTTGGCTACAGGGGTCAGAAAACTGGGTCACTGTCAAGATAGGGAAGGGAAATGCCCGGATAATGGAGAGCACACCTGTGGCTGTCCCCCTCAGCAACAAATGTCTTGTTCTGGATGCTGTTGAGGGGGATGACCTGAAAGGGGACGCCCACAGTGACCGGGTCTCTGGCAATGAGGCTGGCGCTGTTGTGCAGGAGAGAAGGAGGGAGAAGTGACATGCGGTAGTCGTGGGGGATTCCATAGTCAGGGAAACAGACAGGAGATTCTGTGAGCCTGACAGAGATACCCGCATGGTGTGTTGCCTCCCAGCTGCCAGGGTACGGGGTGTCTCGGATCAGGTCCTGAATATTCTAAAGAGGGAGTGTGAGCAGCCAGTTGTCTTGGTACATGTTGGTACCAATGACATAGATAGGACAAAGGAGGAGGTTCTGAAGAGAGATTTCCAGAAGTTAGGAAAGAAGCTGAGAAGCAGGACCTCCAGGGTATTAATCTCGGGATTGCTACCAATACCACGTGCTAGCGAGGGCAATAATGATAGGATCAGGCAGATGAATGCGTGGCTGAGAGACTGGTGTAGGGGGCAGGGCTTCAGATTCTTGGATAATTGGGATCTCTTCTGGGGGAAGTATGACTTGTTCAAAAAGGACAGCTTACACCTGAACCCGAAGGGACCAATATCCTGGCGGGAAAGTTTAATAGAGCTGTTAGGGAGGGTTTAAACTAATTTTGCAGGGGGATGGGAACCAGAATGATAGAACGGAGGAAAGGGAAAACAGAAATAAATCTAAGATAGTGAGCAGTAAAGAAGACAGGAAAGACAAGCAGGTGATGGGGCAAATTTGTAGCCATTGGGATGAGTCGCAGTGCAATAAAGTTGCAGTAAAATCAAATCAAAATGTATCAAATACTGGTCTTAAGGTGTTGTACTTAAATGCACGCAGCATAAGGAATAAGGTGGATGATCTTGTTGTACAGCTACAGATTGGCAGGTATGATATTGTGGCCATCACTGAGACCTGGCTAAAGGATGCATGTCTCTGGGAGCTGAACGTCCAAAGATACACAGTGTATCGGAAGGATAGGAAGGTAGGCAGAGGGGGAGGCGTGACTTTATTGGTAAGAAATGATATTAAATCATTAGAAAGAGGTGATATAGGATCGGAAGGTGCAGAATCTTTATGGGTTGAACTAAGAAATCGCAGGGGTAACAGGGCCCTGATGGCAGTTATTTATAGGCCTCCAAACAACTGTAGTGATGTGGACCACAAATTACAACTGGAAATAGAAAAGGCTTGTCAGAACGGCAGTGTTATTGTAATTGTGGGGGATTTTAACATGCCAGTGGATTGGGAAAATCAGGTCGGCACTGGATCTCAAGGGAGAGAATTTGTAGAATGTCTGCGAGATGGCTTTTAGAACAGATTGTTGTTGAGCCCACTCGGGGATCGGCTGTACTGGATTGGGTATTGTGTAATGAACAGGAGGTGATTGGAGAGATTGAGGTGAGGGAGCCCTTAGGACGCAGTGATCATAACATGATTGAGTTCACTGTGAGATTTGAGAAAGAGCAGCCGAAATCCGATGTGTCAGTATTTCAGTGGAGTAAAGGAAATGACAGCGGCATGAGAGAGGAACGAGCCAAAGTTGACTGGAAAGAGACACTGGCGGAAAAGACGGCAGAGCAGCAGTGGCTGGAGTTTATGCGAGAAGTGAGGAAGGGGCAAGACAGGTATATTCCAAAAAAAAAGAAATTTTCGAATGGAAAAAGAATGCAACCGTGGTTGACAAGAGAAGTCAAAGCCAAAGTTAAAACAAAGGAGACGGCATACAAGGAAGCAAAAAATAGTGGGAAGATAGAGGGTTGGGAAATGTTTAAAAGCTTCCAAAAGGAAACTAAGTAGGTCATTAAGAGGGAAACGATTAACTATGAAAGGAAACTAGGAAATAATATCAAAGAGTATACTAAAAGCTTTTTCAAGTATATAAAGAGCAAAATACAGGTGAGAGTAGACATAGGACCGATAGAAAATGATGCTGGTGAAATTGTAATGGGAGATAAGGAGATGGCGGAGGAGCTGAACGAGTATTTTGCATCAGTGTTCACTGAGGAAGACATCAGCAGTATAACGGACACTCAAGGCTGGCAGGGAAGAGAAGTGTGCGCAGTCACAATTACGACAGAGAACATACTCAGGAAGCTGAATAGTCTAAAGGTAGATAAATCTCCCGGAGCAGATGGAATGCACCCTTGTGTTCTGAAGGAAGCAGCTGTGGAGATTGCGGAGGCACTGGCGATGATCTTTCAAAACTCGATAGATTCTGGCATGGTTCCGGAGGACTGGAAGATAGCAAATGTCACCCCGCTATTCAAGAAGGGGGCAAGGAAGCAAAAAGGAAATTATAGACATGTTAGCTTGACATCGGTGTTTGGGAAGTTGTTGGAGTCGATTGTCAAGGATGAGGTTACAGAGTGCCTGGAGGCATATGACAAGATAGGCAGAACTCAGCATGGATTCCTTAAAGGAAAATCCTGCCTGACAAACTTAGTTAAAATATTTTGAGGAAATTACAGGTAGTGTAGACAAGGGAGATGCAGAGAAAGCTGTATATTTGGATTTTCAGACGGCTTTTGACAAGGTGCCACACATGAGGCTACTTAACAAGATGAGCGCCCATGGAATGACGGGAAAGTTATATACGTGGATAGAGCGTTGGCTGATTGGCAGGAAACAGAGAGTGGGAGTAAAGGGATCCTATTCTGGTTGGCTGCCGGTTACGAGTGGTGTTCACAGGGGTCCGTGATGGGGCCGCTTCTTTTTACAATGTACATCAACGATTTGGATTATGGAATATATGGCTTTGTGGCTAAGTTTGCTGTCGAAACTAAAATAGGTGGAGGGGCCGGTAGTGCTGAGGAAATGGAGAGTCTGCAGAGAGACTTGGATGGATTGGAAGAATAGGCAAAGAAGTGGCGAATGAAATACAATGTTGGAAAGTGTATGGTTATGGACTTTGGTCGAAGAAGTAAACGGGCAGAGTATTATTTAAATGGGGAAAGAATTCAAAGTTCTGAGATGCAACGGGACTTGGGAATCCTCGTACAGGATACCCTTCAGGTTAACCTCCAGGTTGAGTCGGTGGTGAAAAAGGCGAATGCGATGTTGGCATTGATTTCTGGAGGAACAGTGTATAGGAGCAGGGATGTGATGTTGAGGCTCTATAAGGCGCTGGTGAGACATCAATCTGAGTACTGTGGGCAGTTTTGGGCTCCTTATTTGAGAAAGGATGTGCTGACGTTGGAGAAGGTGTAGAGAAGATTTGCTAGAATAACTCTGGGAATTAGAGGGTTAACATATGAGGAACGCTTGTCCGCTCTTGGACTGTATTCCTTGGAGTTTAGAAGAATGATGGGAGACCTCATAGAAACATTTCGAATGTTCAAAGACATGGACAAAGTGGATGTGGCAAAGTTGTGTCCCATGATGGGGGAGTCTAGTACGAGAGGGCATGATTTAAGGATTGAAGGGCGCCCATTCAAAACAGAGATGCCTTACTCACTCTTCCTTCAGTTAGTCCTGACGAAGGGTCTCGGCCTGAAACATCGACTGCACCTCTTCCTACAGATGCTGCTTGGCCTGCTGCGTTCACCAGCAACTTTAATATGTGTTGGTTGAATTTCCAGCATCTGCAGAATTCCTGTTGTATGCAAAGATTTTTTTTTTTTTTTTTTTTTTTTTTTTTTTAACCAGAGGGTGGTGAGTCTACGGAATTTGTTGCCACGGGCGGCAGTGGAGGCCAAGTCATTGGGTGTATATAAGGCAGAGATTGATAGGTATCTGAGTAGCCAGGGCATCAAAGGTTATGGTGAGAAGGCGGGGGAGAGGGACTAAATGGGAGAATGGTAATGCTCATGATAAAATGGCGGAGCAGACTCGACGGGCCGAATGGCCGACTTCTGCTCCTTTGTCTTATGGTCATATGGCTTATAACCATGATAAAGACACGGCACTCACCGTAACACAATTAAGACTCACCGTGACACCGGCACGCCATTCACCAGAACGTGAACAATTCAGTCACCGTATCAGGGTCACGACCTTCAACGAGACACAGATACACTCCTAACCGCAACACGGACACGGAACATCGCCCTGACACACCCGTGGCAGTCACACTGACCGCAACGTACCCCTCACTGTAACATCGACATTCCCACTGACCGTGTTACTGATAAACTCCTCAAGGCGACAGCGAAACACACCTCAAAATGACCCCGACACGGTTTTCACTGTGACACTGAGGTACCGTACACTGTGACACATTCACGCTCCTCGACGTGATCCGCACCGCCTCGAGACAAAGACTCAGAAGTCACTGTAACACCCCTGACCGAGACAGTATCACCGCTCAACATAACGCCGATGCACCGCTCACAGAGGCAATTACCCACACCTCATTCTGACACAGGCAAACCTCTTAGCGTGATACCAAAACACCTCAGCCTGACACTGTTACAACCACCGTGACAATGACATGTCTCTCACCGTGACACAAAAACATTCCTCCCTGTGAGACAAGCACACCCCACACCATGACACAGATACTCCACTCACCGTGACAGTACCAGGCCCCTTACTCTGACATTTCCCTCGCCGTGACCTCGAGGTACACTGCATTGTGGCCCGGCACGTCTGTCGCCGGGGCACAGAGTCACCTATCACGGTGATACCGCCACGTCCTTCACAGCAACTCGAATATAACCCGCATGATATTGACGCAGACCCTCATTGTGACAACAACATAACCTTCACCGACACATTAATATACACCTTAGCATGACACGACAGGCCGACGCCTCTCACTGTGACAACCTTAACGTGACACTGACACAACACTCTCTGTGACCCGCTCGGTAGCGTAATGCTGACTCACGTGTCACTGTAAACGCTGAACATCCTTCACCATCTCTCTCAGTATCACAGATTCGTCAGTCTCAGTTAAACTCAAGCCTTCAATCCACGATATCTGAGATATCTGATCTCCGTCACCAGTTCACTCAGATGGAAACGAAGTACAAATTGGTCAACGACAGCATGGCTCAAATCTGTGAATTGTTGACCAGCAGAAGAGGTGAGGCATCATCCCCCTCTTTAACCCGCCCCTCGTCACAGGGCGGGATAGAGAGAGAGGAAGCATCACTCTGTGCTTGACATCGGGAGTATGTAAAGAAATGGTATGGAAGGAAATTCCCTCTGTGTTTGACGGATGAGTGTGTGATCGTGGAGGAAGTTTCACTCTGACACTGAACCCAGGAGACTGTGACGGGACGTTTTGGTGGTGGATTCACTCTGTGTCTGACCACAGGATTGTGAGACGTAACATTACAGCTTCACTTCATATCTGACTCCGGGAATCACTGATGGGTCGGTATGGATCCAGATTCACTCTGCGTCTGACAGGCGGGTTGTGTGATCAGACAGGGCCCAGAGAGATTCACCCCATGTCTGACCCCTGATTGGTTTTATGGCATGGCGGAGAGAGAGTTTCACTCTGAATCCTGGAGTGTCTGACGGGACGCTGCAGAGGGGGCTTCACTCTTTGACGGAAACCGCGAGTGTGTGATAGGACGGTGTTGAGGGAGCATCACAGTGTATCTGATTCCCGGAGTGTGTAATGGGTTCGTAGAAAGAGAGAGCGTCTGTGTCTGACTCCGGGAGTATGTGATGGGACAGTGCAGAGGGGCATTCTCACTATGTGTGACTGGGTGTTGTGAAGTTAGTCTGACTCAGTGAGTGTGCCATGGGAGGATGAAGGCGGAACTTCGTTCTGTGTGTGAACACAGGGGGGTGTGGGGACTATTCAGAGAGAGCTTCACTCTGTGGTTCGCCAGCGAGTGTGTGATGAAACGTAAGGAGGGAGGTTCACACTTTGTTAGGCTCGGGTTGGGGGGTGTGTGATGGGACTGTGTGGAGTGAGATTCATTCTGTGTCTGACCACGGGAGTGTGCGTTGGGACGTAAGGAGGGAGATTCACATTGTATTAGCCTCGGGAGTGTGTGATGGGACAGTGTGGATGGAGCTTTCCTCTGTGTCTGACACTTTGCTCAGTGGTGTGTTGGAAGTTGTAGAGGAAGAATCACCCTCCCTCTGACACTTGTCGTGTGTGCTGAGGGAGTTTCTTTTCGCTTCTGACCGCTGGACTGTGTGATGGGAACGCGGAGAGGGGGATTCACAATGTGTCTAAGCAAGGCTGTGTGTGATGGGACTTTGTAGAGCGATCTCTGATCTCTGAGCCAAGGACTGTGTGACAAGTGTTATGGAGCGAGCTTTACTCTGTGTTTGAGACGGTGTGGAAGGAGTAAAACCCGGTATCTGACCCCGGAAGAGCGCGACGTCTGACCGGTGGAATGTCTGATGAAGCCATGGAGAGAGAGGTTCACTCTGTGTCTGACCAAGGCAGTTCGTGACGAGGCTTTGTAGAGGGAGCGAAACTCTGTGTCTGACCCCGGGAGTCTGTGATCGGAACGTGTGGAGGGAGCTTCACTCTGTGTCTGACCCCGGGAGTGTGTGATGGGACGGTGTGGAGGGAGATTCACTCTGTGTCTGGCCCCGGGAGTGTGTGATCGGACAGTGTGGAGGGAGATTCACTCTGTGTCTGACCAAGGCAGTTCGTGACGAGGCTTTGTAGAGGGAGCGAAACTCTGTGTCTGACCCCGGGAGTGTGTGATCGGAACGTGTGGAGGGAGCTTCACTCTGTGTCTGACCCCGGGAGTGTGTGATGTGACAGTGTGGAGGGAGAATCACTCTGTGTCTGACCAAGGCAGTTCGTGACGAAGCTTTGTAGAGGGAGCGAAACTCTGTGTCTGACCACGGGAGTGTGTGATCGGAACGTGTGGAGGGAGCTTCACTCTGTGTCTGACCCCGGGAGTGTGTGAAGGGACAGTGTGGAGGGAGATTCACTCTGTGCCTGACCCCGGGAGTGTGTGATGGGATGATGTGGAGGGCGATTCACTCTGTGTCTGATTCCGGGAGTGTGTTATGGGACGGTGTGGAGGGAGCTTCACTCTGTGTCTGATCACGGGAGTGTGTGATGGGACCGTGTGGAGGGAGATTCACTCTGTGTCTGACCCGGGAGTGTGTGATGGGACGGTGTGGAGGGAGCTTCACTCTGTGTCTGAACCCGGGAGTGTGTGATGGGACGGTGTAGAGGGAGATTCACTCTGTGTCTGACCAAGGCAGTTCGTGACGAAGCTTTGTAGAGGGAGCGAAACTCTGTGTCTGACCCCGGGAGTGTGTGATCGGAACGTGTGGAGGGACATTCACTCTGTGCCTGACCCAGGGAGTGTGTGATGGGACGGTGTAGAGGGAAATTCACTCTGTGTCTGACCCGGGGAGTGTGTGATGGGAAAGTGCGGAGGCAGATTCACTCTGTGTCTGACCCCGGGAGTGTGTGATCGGAACGTGTGGAGGGAGCTTCACTCTGTGTATGACCCCGGGAGTGTGTGATGGGACGGTGTAGAGGGAGATTCAGTCTGTGTCTGATCCGGGGAGTGTGTGATTGGACAGTGTAGAGAGACCTTCACTCTGTGTCTGCTCCCGGGAGTGTGTGATGGGACGGTGTGGAGGGAGATTCAGTCTGTGTCTGACCACTGGAGCGTGTGATCGGAACGTGTGGAGGGAGATTCACTCTGTGTCTGACCCCGGGAGTGTGTAATGGGATGCTGTGGAGGGAGATTCAGTCTGTGTCTGACCCCGGGAGTGTTTGATGGGACGGTGGGCAGCGAGATTCACTCTGTGTCTGACCAAGGCAGTTTGTGACGAAGCTTTGTAGAGGGAGCGAAACTCTGTGTCTGACCCCGGGAGTGTGTGATCGGAACGTGTGGAGGGAGCTTCACTCTGTGCCTGATCCCGGGAGTGTGTGATCGGAACGTGTGGAGGGAGATTCACTCTGTGTCTGACCCCGGGAGTGTGTGATGGGACAGTGTGGAGGGAGATTCACCCTGTGTCTGACACCGGGTGTGTGTGATGGGACGGTGTGGAGGGAGATTCACTGTGTGTCTGACCCCGGGATTGTGTGATGGGACGGTGTGGAGTGAGATTCACTCTGTGTCTGACCCCTGGAGTGTGTGATGGGACGGTGTGGAGGGAGATTCACTCTGTGTCTGACCCCGGGAGTGTGTGATCGGACGGTGTGGAGGGAGATTCACCCTGTGTCTGACCCCGGCAGTGTGTGATGGGACGGTGTAGAGTGGGCTTTGCTCTGTGTCTCAATCCGGGAGTGAGTGATGGGACGTTGCAGAGGGGGCTTCACTCTGTGTCTGACCCCAGGAGTCTGTGATGGGACGGTGGAGAGGGAGATTCATTCCGTGTCTGACCACGGGAGTGTGTGATCGGAACGTGCGGAGGGACCTTCAGTCTGTGTCTGACCCCGGGAGTGTGTGATGGGACAGTGTGGAGGGAGATTCACTCTGTGTCTGACCCCGGGAGTGTGTGATCGGACGGTGTGGAGGGAGATTCACCCTGTGTCTGACCCCGGCAGTGTGTGATGGGACGGTGTAGAGTGGGCTTTGCTCTGTGTCTCAATCCGGGAGTGAGTGATGGGACGTTGCAGAGGGGGCTTCACTCTGTGTCTGACCCCAGGAGTCTGTGATGGGACGGTGGAGAGGGAGATTCATTCCGTGTCTGACCACGGGAGTGTGTGATCGGAACGTGCGGAGGGACCTTCAGTCTGTGTCTGACCCCGGGAGTGTGTGATGGGACGGTGTGGAGGGAGATTCACTCTGTGTCTGACCCCTGGAGTGTGTGATGGGACGGTGTGGAGGGAGATTCACTCTGTTTCTGGCCCCGGGAGTGTGTGATGGGACAGTGTGGAGGGAGATTCACTCTGCGTCTGACCAAGGCAGTTCGTGACGAAGCTTTGTAGAGGGAGCGAAACTCTGTGTCTGACCACGGGAGTGTGTGATCGGAACGTGTGGAGGGAGCTTCACCATGTGTCTGACCCCGGGAGTGTGTGATGTGACAGTGTGGAGGGAGATTCACTCTGTGTCTGACCAAGGCAGTTCGTGACGAAGCTTTGTAGAGGGAGCGAAACTCTGTGTCTGACCACGGGAGTGTGTGATCGGAACGTGTGGAGGGAGCTTCACTCTGTGTCTGACCCCGGGAGTGTGTGAAGGGACAGTGTGGAGGGAGATTCACTCTGTGCCTGACCCCGGGAGTGTGTGATGGGATGATGTGGAGGGCGATTCACTCTGTGTCTGATTCCGGGAGTGTGTTATGGGACGGTGTGGAGGGAGCTTCACTCTGTGTCTGATCACGGGAGTGTGTGATGGGACCGTGTGGAGGGAGATTCACTCTGTGTCTGACCCGGGAGTGTGTGATGGGACGGTGTAGAGGGAAATTCACTCTGTGTCTGACCCGGGGAGTGTGTGATGGGAAAGTGCGGAGGCAGATTCACTCTGTGTCTGACCCCGGGAGTGTGTGATCGGAACGTGTGGAGGGAGCTTCACTCTGTGTATGACCCCGGGAGTGTGTGATGGGACGGTGTAGAGGGAGATTCAGTCTGTGTCTGATCCGGGGAGTGTGTGATTGGACAGTGTAGAGAGACCTTCACTCTGTGTCTGCTCCCGGGAGTGTGTGATGGGACGGTGTGGAGGGAGATTCAGTCTGTGTCTGACCCCCGGAGTGTGTGATCGGAACGTGTGGAGGGAGATTCACTCTGTGTCTGACCCCGGGAGTGTGTGATGGGATGCTGTGGAGGGAGATTCAGTCTGTGTCTGACCCCGGGAGTGTGTGATCGGAACGTGTGGAGGGAGATTCACTCTGTGTCTGATCCCGGGAGTGTGTGATGGGATGCTGTGGAGGGAGATTCAGTCTGTGTCTGACCCCGGGAGTGTTTGATGGGACGGTGGGCAGCGAGATTCACTCTGTGTCTGATCAAGGCAGTTTGTGACGAAGCTTTGTAGAGGGAGCGAAACTCTGTGTCTGACCCCGGGAGTGTGTGATCGGAACGTGTGGAGGGAGCTTCACTCTGTGCCTGATCCCGGGAGTGTGTGATCGGAACGTGTGGAGGGAGATTCACTCTGAGTCTGACCTCGGGAGTGTGTGATGGGACAGTGTGGAGGGAGATTCACCCTGTGTCTGACACCGGGTGTCTGTGATGGGACAGTGTGGAGGGAGATTCACTCTTTGTCTGACTCCGGGAGTGTGTGATGGGACGGTGTGGAGGGAGATTCACTGTGTGTCTGACCCCGGGGGTGTGTGATGGGACGGTGTGGAGTGAGATACACTCTGTGTCTGACCCCTGGAGTGTGTGATGGGACGGTGTGGAGGGAGATTCACTCTGTGTCTGACCACGGGAGTGTGTGATCGGACGGTGTGGAGGGAGATTCACCCTGTGTCTGACCCGGGCAGTGTGTGATGGGACGGTGTAGAGTGGGCTTTGCTCTGTGTCTCAATCCGGGAGTGAGTGATGGGACGTTGCAGAGGGGGCTTCACTCTGTGTCTCAATCCGGGAGTGAGTGATGGGACGTTGCAGAGGGGGCTTCACTCTGTGTCTGACCCCAGGAGTCTGTGATGGGACGGCGGAGAGGGAGATTCACTATGTGTCTGACCACGGGAGTGTGTGATCGGAACGTGTGTAGGGACCTTCACTCTCTGTCTGACCCCGGGAGTGTGTGATGGGACGGTGTGGAGGGAGATTCACTCTGTGTCTGACCAAGGCAGTTCGTGACGAAGCTTTGTAGAGGGAGCGAAACTCTGTGTCTGACCCCGGGAGTGTGTGATCGGAACGTGTGGAGGGACATTCACTCTGTGCCTGACCCAGGGAGTGTGTGATGGGACGGTGTAGAGGGAAATTCACTCTGCGTCTGACCGGGGAGTGTGTGATGGGACAGTGTGGAGGCAGATTCACTCTGTGTCTGACCCCGGGAGTGTGTGATGGGACGGTGTGGAGGGAGATTCAGTCTGTGTCTGATCCGGGGAGTGTGTGATTGGACAGTGTAGAGAGACCTTCACTCTGTGTCTGCTCCCGGGAGTGTGTGATGGGACGGTGCGGAGGGAGATTCACTCTGTGTCTGACCCCGGGAGTGTGTGATGGGACGGTGTGGAGGGAGATTCAGTCTGTGTCTGACCACTGGAGCGTGTGATCGGAACGTGTGGAGGGAGATTCACTCTGTGTCTGACCCCGGAAGTGTGTGATGGGATGCTGTGGAGGGAGATTCACTCTGTGTCTGACCCCGGGAGTGTGTGATCGGAACGTGTGGAGGGAGATTCACTCTGTGTCTGACCCCGGGAGTGTGTGATGGGATGCTGTGGAGGGAGATTCAGTCTGTGTCTGACCCCGGGAGTGTTTGATGGGACGGTGGGCAGCGAGATTCACTCTGTGTCTGACCAAGGCAGTTTGTGACGAAGCTTTGTAGAGGGAGCGAAACTCTGTGTCTGACCCCGGGAGTGTGTGATCGGAACGTGTGGAGGGAGCTTCACTCTGTGCCTGATCCCGGGAGTGTGTGATCGGAACGTGTGGAGGGAGATTCAGTCTGTGTCTGACCCCGGGAGTGTGTGATGGGACAGTGTGGAGGGAGATTCACCCTGTGTCTGACACCGGGTGTGAGTGATGGGACAGTGTGGAGGGAGATTCACTCTTTGTCTGACTCCGGGAGTGTGTGATGGGACGGTGTGGAGGGAGATTCACTGTGTGTCTGACCCCGGGAGTGTGTGATGGGACGGTGTGGAGTGAGATTCACTCTGTGTCTGACCCCTGGAGTGTGTGATGGGACGGTGTGGAGGGAGATTCACTCTGTGTCTGACCCCGGGAGTGTGTGATCGGACGGTGTGGAGGGAGATTCACCCTGTGTCTGACCCCGGCAGTGTGTGATGGGACGGTGTAGAGTGGGCTTTGCTCTGTGTCTCAATCCGGGAGTGAGTGATGGGACGTTGCAGAGGGGGCTTCACTCTGTGTCTGACCCCAGGAGTCTGTGATGGGACGGTGGAGAGGGAGATTCATTCCGTGTCTGACCACGGGAGTGTGTGATCGGAACGTGCGGAGGGACCTTCAGTCTGTGTCTGACCCCGGGAGTGTTGGATGGGACGGTGTGGAGGGAGATTCACTCTGTGTCTGACCCCTGGAGTGTGTGGTGGGACGGTGTGGAGGGAGATTCACTCTGTGTCTGGCCCCGGGAGTGTGTGATGGGGCAGTGTGGAGGGAGATTCACTCTGCGTCTGACCAAGGCAGTTCGTGACGAAGCTTTGTAGAGGGAGCGAAACTCTGTGTCTGACCACGGGAGTGTGTGATCGGAACGTGTGGAGGGAGCTTCACTCTGTGTCTGACCCCGGGAGTGTGTGAAGGGACAGTGTGGAGGGAGATTCACTCTGTGCTTGACCCCGGGAGTGTGTGATGGGATGATGTGGAGGGCGATTTACTCTGTGTCTGATTCCGGGAGTCTGTTATGGGACGGTGTGGAGGGAGCTTCACTCTGTGTCTGACCAAGGCAGTTCGTGACGAAGCTTTGTAGAGGGAGCGAAACTCTGTGTCTGACCACGGGAGTGTGTGATCGGAACGTGTGGAGGGAGCTTCACTCTGTGTCTGACCCCGGGAGTGTGTGAAGGGACAGTGTGGAGGGAGATTCACTCTGTGTCTGACCCGGGGAGTGTGTGATGGGAAAGTGCGGAGGCAGATTCACTCTGTGTCTGACCCCGGGAGTGTGTGATCGGAACGTGTGGAGGGAGCTTCACTCTGTGTATGACCCCGGGAGTGTGTGATGGGACGGTGTAGAGGGAGATTCAGTCTGTGTCTGATCCGGGGAGTGTGTGATTGGACAGTGTAGAGAGACCTTCACTCTGTGTCTGCTCCCGGGAGTGTGTGATGGGACGGTGTGGAGGGAGATTCAGTCTGTGTCTGACCCCGGGAGTGTGTGAAGGGACAGTGTGGAGGGAGATTCACTCTGTGCCTGACCCCGGGAGTGTGTGATGGGATGATGTGGAGGGCGATTCACTCTGTGTCTGATTCCGGGAGTGTGTTATGGGACGGTGTAGAGGGAGCTTCACTCTGTGTCTGACCGGGGAGTGTGTGATGGGACAGTGTGGAGGCAGATTCACTCTGTGTCTGACCCCGGGAGTGTGTGATGGGACGGTGTGGAGGGAGATTCAGTCTGTGTCTGATCCGGGGAGTGTGTGATTGGACAGTGTAGAGAGACCTTCACTCTGTGCCTGCTCCCGGAGTGTGTGATGGGACGGTGCGGAGGGAGATTCACTCTGTGTCTGACCCCGGGAGTGTGTGATGGGACGGTGTGGAGGGAGATTCAGTCTGTGTCTGACCACTGGAGCGTGTGATCGGAACGTGTGGAGGGAGATTCACTCTGTGTCTGACCCCGGAAGTGTGTGATGGGATGCTGTGGAGGGAGATTCACTCTGTGTCTGACCCCGGGAGTGTGTGATCGGAACGTGTGGAGGGAGATTCACTCTGTGTCTGACCCCGGGAGTGTGTGATGGGATGCTGTGGAGGGAGATTCAGTCTGTGTCTGACCCCGGGAGTGTTTGATGGGACGGTGGGCAGCGAGATTCACTCTGTGTCTGACCAAGGCAGTTTGTGACGAAGCTTTGTAGAGGGAGCGAAACTCTGTGTCTGACCCCGGGAGTGTGTGATCGGAACGTGTGGAGGGAGCTTCACTCTGTGCCTGATCCCGGGAGTGTGTGATCGGAACGTGTGGAGGGAGATTCAGTCTGTGTCTGACCCCGGGAGTGTGTGATGGGACAGTGTGGAGGGAGATTCACCCTGTGTCTGACACCGGGTGTGAGTGATGGGACAGTGTGGAGGGAGATTCACTCTTTGTCTGACTCCGGGAGTGTGTGATGGGACGGTGTGGAGGGAGATTCACTGTGTGTCTGACCCCGGGAGTGTGTGATGGGACGGTGTGGAGTGAGATTCACTCTGTGTCTGACCCCTGGAGTGTGTGATGGGACGGTGTGGAGGGAGATTCACTCTGTGTCTGACCCCGGAGTGTGTGATCGGACGGTGTGGAGGGAGATTCACCCTGTGTCTGACCCCGGCAGTGTGTGATGGGACGGTGTAGAGTGGGCTTTGCTCTGTGTCTCAATCCGGGAGTGAGTGATGGGACGTTGCAGAGGGGGCTTCACTCTGTGTCTGACCCCAGGAGTCTGTGATGGGACGGTGGAGAGGGAGATTCATTCCGTGTCTGACCACGGGAGTGTGTGATCGGAACGTGCGGAGGGACCTTCAGTCTGTGTCTGACCCCGGGAGTGTTGGATGGGACGGTGTGGAGGGAGATTCACTCTGTGTCTGACCCCTGGAGTGTGTGATGGGACGGTGTGGAGGGAGATTCACTCTGTGTCTCTGGCCCCGGGAGTGTGTGATGGGGCAGTGTGGAGGGAGATTCACTCTGCGTCTGACCAAGGCAGTTCGTGACGAAGCTTTGTAGAGGGAGCGAAACTCTGTGTCTGACCACGGGAGTGTGTGATCGGAACGTGTGGAGGGAGCTTCACTCTGTGTCTGACCCCGGGAGTGTGTGAAGGGACAGTGTGGAGGGAGATTCACTCTGTGCTTGACCCCGGGAGTGTGTGATGGGATGATGTGGAGGGCGATTTACTCTGTGTCTGATTCCGGGAGTCTGTTATGGGACGGTGTGGAGGGAGCTTCACTCTGTGTCTGACCAAGGCAGTTCGTGACGAAGCTTTGTAGAGGGAGCGAAACTCTGTGTCTGACCACGGGAGTGTGTGATCGGAACGTGTGGAGGGAGCTTCACTCTGTGTCTGACCCCGGGAGTGTGTGAAGGGACAGTGTGGAGGGAGATTCACTCTGTGTCTGACCCGGGGAGTGTGTGATCGGAACGTGTGGAGGGAGCTTCACTCTGTGTATGACCCCGGGAGTGTGTGATCGGAACGTGTGGAGGGAGCTTCACTCTGTGTATGACCCCGGGAGTGTGTGATGGGACGGTGTAGAGGGAGATTCAGTCTGTGTCTGATCCGGGGAGTGTGTGATTGGACAGTGTAGAGAGACCTTCACTCTGTGTCTGCTCCCGGGAGTGTGTGATGGGACGGTGTGGAGGGAGATTCAGTCTGTGTCTGACCCCGGGAGTGTGTGAAGGGACAGTGTGGAGGGAGATTCACTCTGTGCCTGACCCCGGGAGTGTGTGATGGGATGATGTGGAGGGCGATTCACTCTGTTTCTGATTCCGGGAGTGTGTTATGGGACGGTGTAGAGGGAGCTTCACTCTGTGTCTGATCACGGGAGTGTGTGATGGGACCGTGTGGAGGGAGATTCACTTTGTGTCTGACCCGGGAGTGTGTGATGGGACGGTGTGGAGGGAGCTTCACTCTGTGTCTGAACCCGGAAGTGTGTGATGGGACGGTGTAGAGGGAGATTCACTCTGTGTCTGACCAAGGCAGTTCGTGACGAAGCTTTGTAGAGGGAGCGAAACTCTGTGTCTGACTCCGGGAGTGTGTGATCGGAACGTGTGGAGGGACATTCACTCTGTGCCTGACCCAGGGAGTGTGTGATGGGACGGTGTAGAGGGAAATTCATTCCGTGTCTGGCCACGGGAGTGTGTGATCGGAACGTGCGGAGGGACCTTCAGTCTGTGTCTGACCCCGGGAGTGTTGGATGGGACGGTGTGGAGGGAGATTCACTCTGTGTCTGACCCCTGGAGTGTGTGATGGGACGGTGTGGAGGGAGATTCACTCTGTGTCTGGCCCCGGGAGTGTGTGATGGGGCAGTGTGGAGGGAGATTCACTCTGCGTCTGACCAAGGCAGTTCGTGACGAAGCTTTGTAGAGGGAGCGAAACTCTGTGTCTGACCACGGGAGTGTGTGATCGGAACGTGTGGAGGGAGCTTCACTCTGTGTCTGACCCCGGGAGTGTGTGAAGGGACAGTGTGGAGGGAGATTCACTCTGTGCTTGACCCCGGGAGTGTGTGATGGGATGATGTGGAGGGCGATTTACTCTGTGTCTGATTCCGGGAGTCTGTTATGGGACGGTGTGGAGGGAGCTTCACTCTGTGTCTGACCAAGGCAGTTCGTGACGAAGCTTTGTAGAGGGAGCGAAACTCTGTGTCTGACCACGGGAGTGTGTGATCGGAACGTGTGGAGGGAGCTTCACTCTGTGTCTGACCCCGGGAGTGTGTGAAGGGACAGTGTGGAGGGAGATTCACTCTGTGCCTGACCCCGGGAGTGTGTGATGGGATGATGTGGAGGGCGATTCACTCTGTGTCTGATTCCGGGAGTGTGTGATGGGACGGTGTAGAGGGAGATTCACTCTGTGTCTGACCCGGGAGTGTGTGATGGGACGGTGTAGAGGGAAATTCACTCTGTGTCTGACCCGGGGAGTGTGTGATGGGAAAGTGCGGAGGCAGATTCACTCTGTTTCTGACCCCGGGAGTGTGTGATCGGAACGTGTGGAGGGAGCTTCACTCTGTGTATGACCCCGGGAGTGTGTGATGGGACGGTGTAGAGGGAGATTCAGTCTGTGTCTGATCCGGGGAGTGTGTGATTGGACAGTGTAGAGAGACCTTCACTCTGTGTCTGCTCCCGGGAGTGTGTGATGGGACTGTGTGGAGGGAGATTCAGTCTGTGTCTGACCCCGGGAGTGTGTGAAGGGACAGTGTGGAGGGAGATTCACTCTGTGCCTGACCCCGGGAGTGTGTGATGGGATGATGTGGAGGGCGATTCACTCTGTGTCTGATTCCGGGAGTGTGTTATGGGACGGTGTAGAGGGAGCTTCACTCTGTGTCTGATCACGGGAGTGTGTGATGGGACCGTGTGGAGGGAGATTCACTTTGTGTCTGACCCGGGAGTGTGTGATGGGACGGTGTGGAGGGAGCTTCACTCTGTGTCTAAACCCGGAAGTGTGTGATGGGACGGTGTAGAGGGAGATTCACTCTGTGTCTGACCAAGGCAGTTCGTGACGAAGCTTTGTAGATGGAGCGAAACTCTGTGTCTGACCCAGGGAGTGTGTGATGGGACGGTGTAGAGGGAAATTCACTCTGTGTCTGACCCGGGGAGTGTGTGATGGGAACAGTGCGGAGGCAGATTCACTCTGTGTCTGACCCCGGGAGTGTGTGATCGGAACGTGTGGAGGGAGCTTCACTCTGTGTATGACCCCGGGAGTGTGTGATGGGACGGTGTAGAGGGATATTCAGTCTGTGTCTGATCCGGGGAGTGTGTGATTGGACAGTGTAGAGAGACCTTCACTCTGTGTCTGCTCCCGGGAGTGTGTGATGGGACGGTGTGGAGGGAGATTCAGTCTGTGTCTGACCCCGGGAGTGTGTGATCGGAACGTGTGGAGGGAGATTCACTCTGTGTCTGACCCCGGGAGTGTGTGATGGATGCTGTGGAGGGAGATTCAGTCTGTGTCTGACCCCGGGAGTGTGTGATCGGAACGTGTGGAGGGAGATTCACTCTGTGTCTGATCCCGGGAGTGTGTGATGGGATGCTGTGGAGGGAGATTCAGTCTGTGTCTGACCCCGGAGTGTTTGATGGGACGGTGGGCAGCGAGATTCACTCTGTGTCTGATCAAGGCAGTTGTGACGAAGCTTTGTAGAGGGAGCGAAACTCCGTGTCTGACCCGGGAGTGTGTGATCGGAACGTGTGGAGGGAGCTTCACTCTGTGCCTGATCCCGGGAGTGTGTGATCGGAACGTGTGGAGGGAGATTCACTCTGTGTCTGACCTCGGAGTGTGTGATGGGACAGTGTGGAGGGAGATTCACCCTGTGTCTGACACCGGGTGTGTGATGGGACAGTGTGGAGGGAGATTCACTCTTTGTCTGCTCCGGGAGTGTGTGATGGGACGGTGTGGAGGGAGATTCACTGTGTGTCTGACCCCGGGAGTGTGTGATGGGACGGTGTGGAGTGAGATTCACTCTGTGTCTGACCCCTGGAGTGTGTGATGGGACGGTGTGGAGGGAGATTCACTCTGTGTCTGACCCAGGAGTGTGTGATCGGACGGTGTGGAGGGAGGTTCACCCTGTGTCTGACCCCGGCAGTGTGTGATGGGACGGTGTAGAGTGGGCTTCACTCTGTGTCTCAATCCGGGAGTGAGTGATGGGACGTTGCAGAGGGGGCTTCACTCTGTGTCTCAATCCGGGAGGAGTGATGGGACGTTGCAGAGGGGGCTTCACTCTGTGTCTGACCCAGGAGTCTGTGATGGGACGGTGGAGAGGGAGATTCACTCTGAGTCTGACCACGGGAGTGTGTGATCGGAACGTGTGGAGGGACCTTCACTCTGTGTCTGACCCCGGAAGTGTGTGATGGGACGGTGTGGAGGGAGATTCACTCTGTGTCTGACCAAGGCAGTTCGTGACCAGCTTTGTAGAGGGAGCGAAACTCTGTGTCTGACCCCGGGGAGTGTGTGATCGGAACGTGTGGAGGGGACATTCACTCTGTGCCTGACCAGGGAGTGTGTGATGGGACGCGTAGAGGGAAATTCACTCTGTGTCTGACCCAGGGAGTGTGTGATGGTACAGTGTGGAGGCAGATTCACTCTGTGTCTGACCCCGGGAGTGTTTGATCGGAACGTGTGGAGGGAGCTTCACTCTGTGTATGACCCCGGGAGTGTGTGATGGGACGGTATAGAGGGAGATTCAGTCTGTGTCTGATCCGGGGAGTGTGTGATTGGACAGTGTAGAGAGACCTTCACTCTGTGTCTGACCCCGGGAGTGTGTGATGCTCGGTGTGGCCGGAGATTCAGTCTGTGTGTGACCACTGGAGCGTGTGATCGGAACGTGTGGAGGGAGATTCACTCTGTGTCTGACCCCGGGAGTGTGGTGATGGGATGCTGTGGAGGGAGATTCAGTCTGTGTCTGACCCCGGGAGTGTGTGATCGGAACGTGTGGGAGGGAGATTCACTCTGTGTCTGACCCCGGGAGTGTGTGATGGGATGCTGTGGAGGGAGATTCAGTCTGTGTCTGACCCGGGAGTGTTTGATGGGACGGTGGGCAGCGAGATTCACTCTGTGTCTGACCAAGGCAGTTTGTGACGAAGCTTTGTAGAGGGAGCGAAACTCTGTGTCTGACCCCATGAGTGGTGTGATCGGAACGTGTGGAGGGAGCTTCACTCTGTGCCTGATCCCGGGAGTGTGTGATCGGAACGTGTGGAGGGAGATTCACTCTGTGTCTGACCCCGGGAGTGTGTGATGGGACGGTGTGGAGGGAGATTCACCCTGTGTCTGACACCGGGTGTGTGTGATGGGACAGTGTGGAGGGAGATTCACTCTTTGTCTGACTCCGGGAGGTGTGTGATGGGACGGTGTGGAGGGAGATTCACTGTGTGTCTGACCCCGGGAGTGTGTGATGGACGGTGTGGACTGAGATTCGCTCTGTGTCTGACCCCTGGAGTGTGTGATGGGACGGTGTGGAGGGAGATTCACTCTGTGTCTGACCCCGGGAGTGTGTGATCGGAACGTGTGGAGGAGATTCACTCTGTGTCTGACCCCGGGAGTGTGTGATGGGACAGTGTGGAGGGAGATTCACCCTGTGTCTGACACCGGGTGTGTGTGATGGGACAGTGTGGAGGGAGATTCACTCTTTGTCTGACTCCGGGAGTGTGTGATGGGACGGTGTGGAGGGAGATTCACTGTGTGTCTGACCCCGGGAGTGTGTGATGGGACGGTGTGGAGTGAGATTCACTCTGTGTCTGACCCCTGGAGTGAGTGATGGGACGTTGCAGAGGGGGCTTCACTCTGTGTCTCAATCCGGGAGTGAGTGATGGGACGTTGCAGAGGGGGCTTCACTCTGTGTCTGACCCCGGGAGTGTGTGATGGGACGGTGTAGAGGGAGATTCACTCTGTGTCTGACCAAGGCATTTCGTGACGAAGCTTTGTAGAGGGAGCGAAACTCTGTGTCTGACCCCGGGAGTGTGTGATCGGAACGTGTGGAGGGACATTCACTCTGTGCCTGACCCAGGGAGTGTGTGATGGGACGGTGTAGAGGGAAATTCACTCTGTGTCTGACCCGGGGATTGTGTGATGGGACAGTGCCGGAGACAGATTCACTCTGTGTCTGACCCCGGGAGTGTGTGATCGGACGTGTGGAGGGAGCTTCACGCTGTGTATGACCCGGGAGTGTGTGATGGGACGGTGTAGAGGGAGATTCAGTCTGTGTTTGACCCCGGGAGTGTGTGATCGGAACGTGTGGAGGGAGATTCACTCTGTGTCTGACCCCGGGAGTGTGTGATGGGATGCTGTGGTGGGGAGATTCAGTCTGTGTCTGACCCCGGGAGTGTGTGATCGGAACGTGTGGACGGAGATTCACTCTGTGTCTGATCCCGGGAGTGTGTGATGGGATGCTGTGGAGGGAGATTCAGTCTGTGTCTGACCCCGGGAGTGTTTGATGGGGACGGTGGGCAGCGAGATTCACTCTGTGTCTGATCAAGGCAGTTTGTGACGAAGCTTTGTAGAGGGAGCGAAACTCCGTGTCTGACCCGGGAGTGTGTGATCGGAACGTGTGGAGGGAGCTTCACTCTGTGCCTGATCCCGGGAGTGTGTGATCGGAACGTGTGGAGGGAGATTCACGTCTGTGTCTGACCTCGGGAGTGTGTGATGGGACAGTGTGGAGGGAGATTCACCCTGTGTCTGACACCGGGTGTGTGTGATGGGACAGTGTGGAGGGAGATTCACTCTTTGTCTGCTCCGGGAGTGTGTGATGGGACGGTGTGGAGGGAGATTCACTGTGTGTCTGACCCCGGGAGTGTGTGATGGGACGGTGTGGAGTGAGATTCACTCTGTGTCTGACCCCTGGAGTGTGTGATGGGACGGTGTGGAGGGAGATTCACTCTGTGTCTGACCCCAGGAGTGTGTGATCGGACGGTGTGGAGGGAGGTTCACCCTGTGTCTGACCCCGGCAGTGTGTGATGGGACGGTGTAGAGTGGGCTTCACTCTGTGTCTCAATCCGGGAGTGAGTGATGGGGACGTTGCAGAGGGGGCTTCACTCTGTGTCTCAATCCGGGAGTGAGTGATGGGACGTTGCAGAGGGGGCTTCACTCTGTGTCTGACCCCAGGAGTCTGTGATGGGACGGTGGAGAGGGAGATTCACTCTGAGTCTGACCACGGGAGTGGTGTGATCGGAACGTGTGGAGGGACCTTCACTCTGTGTCTGACCCCGGAAGTGTGTGATGGGACGGTGTGGAGGGAGATTCACTCTGTGTCTGACCAAGGCAGTTCGTGACCAAGCTTTGTAGAGGGAGCGAAACTCTGTGTCTGACCCCGGGAGTGTGTGATCGGAACGTGTGGAGGGACATTCACTCTGTGCCTGACCCAGGGAGTGTGTGATGGGACGGCGTAGAGGGAAATTCACTCTGTGTCTGACCCGGGGAGTGTGTGATGGTACAGTGTGGAGGCAGATTCACTCTGTGTCTGACCCCGGGAGTGTTTGATCGGAACGTGTGGAGGGAGCTTCACTCTGTGTATGACCCCGGGAGTGTGTGATGGGACGGTATAGAGGGAGATTCAGTCTGTGTCTGATCCGGGGAGTGTGTGATTGGACAGTGTAGAGAGACCTTCACTCTGTGTCTGACCCCGGGAGTGTGTGATGCTACGGTGTGGCCGGAGATTCAGTCTGTGTGTGACCACTGGAGCGTGTGATCGGAACGTGTGGAGGGAGATTCACTCTGTGTCTGACCCCGGGAGTGTGTGATGGGATGCTGTGGAGGGAGATTCAGTCTGTGTCTGACCCCGGGAGTGTGTGATCGGAACGTGTGGAGGGAGATTCACTCTGTGTCTGACCCCGGGAGTGTGTGATGGGATGCTGTGGAGGGAGATTCAGTCTGTGTCTGACCCCGGGAGTGTTTGATGGGACGGTGGGCAGCGAGATTCACTCTGTGTCTGACCAAGGCAGTTTGTGACGAAGCTTTGTAGAGGGAGCGAAACTCTGTGTCTGACCCCATGAGTGTGTGATCGGAACGTGTGGAGGGAGCTTCACTCTGTGCCTGATCCCGGGAGTGTGTGATCGGAACGTGTGGAGGGAGATTCACTCTGTGTCTGACCCCGGGAGTGTGTGATGGGACGGTGTGGAGGGAGATTCACCCTGTGTCTGACACCGGGTGTGTGTGATGGGACAGTGTGGAGGGAGATTCACTCTTTGTCTGACTCCGGGAGTGTGTGATGGGACGGTGTGGAGGGAGATTCACTGTGTGTCTGACCCCGGGAGTGTGTGATGGGACGGTGTGGACTGAGATTCGCTCTGTGTCTGACCCCTGGAGTGTGTGATGGGACGGTGTGGAGGGAGATTCACTCTGTGTCTGACCCCGGGAGTGTGTGATCGGAACGTGTGGAGGGAGATTCACTCTGTGTCTGACCCCGGGAGTGTGTGATGGGACAGTGTGGAGGGAGATTCACCCTGTGTCTGACACCGGGTGTGTGTGATGGGACAGTGTGGAGGGAGATTCACTCTTTGTCTGACTCCGGGAGTGTGTGATGGGACGGTGTGGAGGGAGATTCACTGTGTGTCTGACCCCGGGAGTGTGTGATGGGACGGTGTGGAGTGAGATTCACTCTGTGTCTGACCCCTGGAGTGAGTGATGGGACGTTGCAGAGGGGGCTTCACTCTGTGTCTCAATCCGGGAGTGAGTGATGGGACGTTGCAGAGGGGGCTTCACTCTGTGTCTGACCCCGGGAGTGTGTGATGGGACGGTGTAGAGGGAGATTCACTCTGTGTCTGACCAAGGCAGTTCGTGACGAAGCTTTGTAGAGGGAGCGAAACTCTGTGTCTGACCCCGGGAGTGTGTGATCGGAACGTGTGGAGGGACATTCACTCTGTGCCTGACCCAGGGAGTGTGTGATGGGACGGTGTAGAGGGAAATTCACTCTGTGTCTGACCCGGGGATTGTGTGATGGGACAGTGCGGAGACAGATTCACTCTGTGTCTGACCCCGGGAGTGTGTGATCGGAACGTGTGGAGGGAGCTTCACGCTGTGTATGACCCCGGGAGTGTGTGATGGGACGGTGTAGAGGGAGATTCAGTCTGTGTTTGACCCCGGGAGTGTGTGATCGGAACGTGTGGAGGGAGATTCACTCTGTGTCTGACCCCGGGAGTGTGTGATGGGATGCTGTGGAGGGAGATTCAGTCTGTGTCTGACCCCGGGAGTGTGTGATCGGAACGTGTGGAGGGAGATTCACTCTGTGTCTGATCCCGGGAGTGTGTGATGGGATGCTGTGGAGGGAGATTCAGTCTGTGTCTGACCCCGGGAGTGTTTGATGGGACGGTGGGCAGCGAGATTCACTCTGTGTCTGATCAAGGCAGTTTGTGACGAAGCTTTGTAGAGGGAGCGAAACTCCGTGTCTGACCCCGGGAGTGTGTGATCGGAACGTGTGGAGGGAGCTTCACTCTGTGCCTGATCCCGGGAGTGTGTGATCGGAACGTGTGGAGGGAGATTCACTCTGTGTCTGACCTCGGGAGTGTGTGATGGGACAGTGTGGAGGGAGATTCACCCTGTGTCTGACACCGGGTGTGTGTGATGGGACAGTGTGGAGGGAGATTCACTCTTTGTCTGCTCCGGGAGTGTGTGATGGGACGGTGTGGAGGGAGATTCACTGTGTGTCTGACCCCGGGAGTGTGTGATGGGACGGTGTGGAGTGAGATTCACTCTGTGTCTGACCCCTGGAGTGTGTGATGGGACGGTGTGGAGGGAGATTCACTCTGTGTCTGACCCCAGGAGTGTGTGATCGGACGGTGTGGAGGGAGGTTCACCCTGTGTCTGACCCCGGCAGTGTGTGATGGGACGGTGTAGAGTGGGCTTCACTCTGTGTCTCAATCCGGGAGTGAGTGATGGGACGTTGCAGAGGGGGCTTCACTCTGTGTCTCAATCCGGGAGTGAGTGATGGGACGTTGCAGAGGGGGCTTCACTCTGTGTCTGACCCCAGGAGTCTGTGATGGGACGGTGGAGAGGGAGATTCACTCTGAGTCTGACCACGGGAGTGTGTGATCGGAACGTGTGGAGGGACCTTCACTCTGTGTCTGACCCCGGAAGTGTGTGATGGGACGGTGTAGAGGGAGATTCACTCTGTGTCTGACCAAGGCAGTTCGTGACGAAGCTTTGTAGAGGGAGCGAAACTCTGTGTCTGACCCCGGGAGTGTGTGATCGGAACGTGTGGAGGGACATTCACTCTGTGCCTGACCCAGGGAGTGTGTGATGGGACGGTGTAGAGGGAAATTCACTCTGTGTCTGACCCGGGGAGTGTGTGATGGGACGGTGTGGAGGGAGATTCACTCTGTGTCTGACCCCGGTAGTGTGTGATGGGACGGTGCGGAGGGAGATTCAGTCTGTGTCTGACCGGGGGAGTGTGTGATGGGACGGCGTGGAGGGAGCTTCATTCTGTGTCTGACCACAGACGTGTGTGATGGGACGGTGCGGAGGGAGCTTCACTCTGTGTCTGACTCCGGGAGTGTGTGATGCGGCTTTGCGGCGGGAGACTCAATCTGTGCCTGACCCCAGACGTGTGTGATGGGATGGTGTAGAGGGAGGTTCACTCTGTGTCTGACCCCGAGAGTGTGTGATGGGACGGTGTGGAGGGAGACTCACTCTTTTTCTGACCCCGGGAGTGTGTGATGAGACGGTGCGGAGGGAGATTCACTTTGTGTCTCACCACGGAAGTGTGTGATGGGACGATGCGCAGGGAGATTCAATCTGTGTTTGACCTGTGGAGTGTGCAATGGGACGGTGTGGAGGGAGATTGACTTTTTCTGAACCCAGTCGGCGCAACGGGATTAATGGAGGAAGATTCACTGTTTCCTGTTCCTGAGTTTCAGAGCAAACGTGTCCCCCGGACTGGACTGAAACGGAAGGCCGGTGTTATTTTATATCCACGTCCGTAAAATCTTATGATGGAGCGAGGGAACATTGTTCAAAATTTGATGCAAGGCTCATGGAAATAAATTCAAACATGGAAAAGGTATGTTTTACCGTGGGAAGAGAGATCAACAGTCAAGAACTCCCGGGGTGTGACGCACAGTGGAGTTTCCTTCACACCATCTCACCACACACTGCTGGTATGAGACACAGGGTGAAGCTCCTTCCACAGCGTCCCGTCACAAACTTCCGGGGTCAGAGACCGAGAATCTCTCTCAACACTGTTGCATCAAAGACTACTGGGATCAGAGACAAAGTGAAGCTCCCTACACACCGTCCCGTCCACACTCCCGTGGTCAGTCACCGTGAAGCTCACTCAAAGCCGTTCCATCACACACTCCCGGGATTAGACACAGAGTGAATCTCTTTCCTGACCGCCCCATCACACACTCACGGGGTCACACACAGAGTGAATCTCTCTCCGCTCCTTCCGATCACAAACTCCCGGGGTCAGACACACAAAGTGAATCTCTCTCCACACCGTCCCATCACACACTCCCGGGGCAGGCACTGGGTGATTTCCCCTCTGTACCGTCCCTTCACATGGACAGGCATTGCGAGAGTCTGGTTCTAAACATTAATGAAGGGATTTAATTTCACAGACTTTTGTTTCCAATGATGTCTCTCGATACACAGCTTACTGGATTGGAAAATGCGCAAACGGGTGAGCTTTGGACTGTTGCTGGTCTGTGGTGTGGGAGTGGGCCAGTGCGGTTAGTTGGTTGACTGACACAGCGTTGTCGGGAGAGGGCTGTGCAGTGAGATTAATTTGGGAACTGACTCGGGATTTTAGGAAAGAGCGGTGCAGTGGGATTCATACGGCGATGTACTCGGGGCTGTGGGGAGAGCAGGGTATCATGGAATTAGTTCAGAGACTGACATGGGGCTGTGGGGACATGAGTTGGATTAGTTTGGCGACGGTCACCGGTTGTCTGCTGACTCCGTTGAAATTGTTTTAACCTCTCATAGGAACGTCGCCTCTTACCTTCTGTACAAGGTGAAGTATGGATGGGCCACCTGCAGTAAGTGCGACTCGTACGCATGGAGTTACGATTGCCAAAAGGAATACAGATTTATCTGCGAGAAGTCTGAATATTTATACCCGGATATTCCTGAAGAGGTCCAAGGTCTCTGTCAACAGCCTGTCGGGCCGACTTCAATCAAGTGACTACACCCTTCTTCTCCCCATTCAATCTACCCGACTCTGAAACACTCATAATGTCATCCCCTCTCACCCTCTCTGCCCCTCCCTGCTACCCTATTCTCCTCCTCTACTCGCATCCACATTGTCCCCCACTACTCTCCCTCTCCCCATCTGAACTACTCTTCTCCCCTCCCTGCCCCGCTTCTCCCTCTTCCCCCATTTATTCCCCCTTTCCACCCCTCTTCTCTCTCTGCCCTTCTTATTCCCAGTTCATTCCGCTTCTCCCCGTAGGCTTCATACCTACTCTCCAAGGAACAAAGTCCGATCCTTCTTGCCTTCTCTCCAGAACTCAGACCCTTGAGTCCCGGAAACATCCTCCTAAATCTCCCTCTGCACTCTTTCCAGCTCAGTGGCATCTTTCCTACAGCGGGGCGACCAGAACTGAACACCGTACTCCCAGCGCGGCCTCGCCGACCTTTTGTACAACCACAACGTGGCTTCAGCGCGGTGCAAAGATGTAAACATCTCGAAAATTGGGAAAATTAATAAATACTGCAAAGCGGTGATTACCGAGAGAGTGTTTAAGTGTTCAGGGAGCGTTCGCAATCTGATGACGGAAGGGAAAGAACTGCTTGTAAATTGTTGAGTTTCCCGGCTCCTGTACCCCTCCCCGATGGTACCGATGAGCACAGGGCAATTCCCGGCGGGAGATGGTCCTCGCTGATGGATGCGGTCTTCCCGAGGCATTCCTTCTTCAACGTGTCCACGATGGAGGAGAGGGTTGCGTCCGTTATGGAGCTGGCTGAGTCCAGAACCTTCTATGGTCTATGGCGACCCTCTGCGTTGCAGCGTCCAAACCAGTCGGCCATGCGACAAGCCAGAATGCTCGACACCGTACAGCCGTAGAAATGTGCGAGTCTGGTATGATGTTAAAACCACTATCTTTATTGGTAACTACTTATAATGTAGTAACTTTAACAAGATAAACAAAAGTTAACGGTGTTATGTGCAGACAAGTGTGTAAACCTAACTATTGAGTTTGGGGGAAAAGGCTTAGCGTCTTTAGATGGAAAAGCAGGAATGTTCAGTAATCCACGAAATAAATTATTGGGGAGAGACATTTGTAATCCAAGGTAAAACGTAGAGAAAAGGTAAGTACAAAATATTCCACAGGGTTCACGCTGGTAAAACGAGATAACAGTCGCCGTAGGTCTTGTCCGACGTGTCTTTCCAAATGCACATAGGAATTATTACCGATAGTGATCTGTCACGGGAATATCGTTTTACAGCGGTTACCACACAGCATACCCAGGCAACCTAAAATCCACTGCTATAGATCCTACGAAATGACAATCATACATTCATTGTGCACTGTGTGCCGATGTTTAAAAGATCCTTCTGGGCACAGGAGATTTCCAAGGCTCAGCTGCGACAAGCTGAAGGTACCGGGGTCCCCACCCTTTCCCTCTCTCTATTACGACTGAGGGTCTCTCTCTCTCTCACTGTGTTTAATCTGCACAAACCACGGCAGCCAGTGACTGACGTCATAAACCCGCCTCCTTCAGGCGCTCTTAAAGCGATAAACACAGTCAATGAAACCTGCGGGTTCGGAACAACACCGACCCATAACACATTGATAGGGTCAGACACAGAGCGAAGCTCCCTCCATACTGTCCCATCACACACTCCCGGGGTCAGACACAGAGTGAATCTCCCTCCACACCGCCCCATCACACACTCCCGGGGTCAGACACAGAGTGAATCTCCCTCCGCACCGTCCCATCACACACTCCCTGGTCAGACACAAAGTGAAGCTCGTTCCACATCGTCCCATTACACAATCCTGGGGTCAGACACAGAGTGAATCTCCCTGCACACCGTCCCATCACACACTCCCGGGGTCAAGCACAGAGTAAAGATCCCTCCACACCGTCCCATCACACACTCCCGGGGTCAGACACAAAGTGAATCTCCCTCCGCACCGTCCCATCACGCGCTCCCGGGGTCAGACACAGAGTGAATCTCCCTCCTCACCGTCCCATCGCATACTCCCGTGGTCCGGACACAGAGTGAATCTCCCTCCACACTGTCCCATCACAAACTGCCGTGGTCAGACACAGAGTGAATTTCCCTCCGCACGGTCCCATCACACTCTCCCGGGATCAGACACAGAGTGAATCTCCCTCCGCACCGTCCCATCACACACTCCCGGGGTCAGACACAGAGTGAATCTCCCTCCGCACGGTCCCATCACACTCTCCCAGGGACAGACACACAGTGAATCTCCCTCCACACCGTCCCATCACACACTCCCGGGGTCAGACACAGAGTGAATCTCCCTGCGCACGGTCCCATCACACACTCCCGGGGTCAGACACAGAGTGAATTTCCCTCCGCACGGTCCCATCACACTCTCCCGGGGACAGACACACAGTGAATCTCCCTCCACACCGTCCCATCACACACTCCCGGGGTCAGACACAGAGTGAATCTCCCTCCGCACGGTCCCATCACACACTCCCGGGGTCAGACACAGAGTGAATCTCCCTCCGCACCGTCCCATCACACACTCCCGGGGTCAGACACAGAGTGAATCTCCCTCCGCACCGTCCCATCACACACTCCCGGGGTCAGACACAGAGTGAATTTCCATCCGCACGGTCCCATCACGCACTCCCTGGGTCAAACACACAGTGAATCTCCCTCCGCACGGTCCCATCACACTCTCCCGGGGACAGACACACAGTGAATCTCCCTCCACACCGTCCCATCACACACTCCCGGGGTCAGACACAGAGTGAATCTCCCTCCACACCGTCCCATCACACACTCCCGGGGTCAGACACAGAGTGAATCTCCCTCCACACCGTCACATCACACTCTCCCGTGGTCAGACACAGAGTGAATTTCCCTCCGCACGGTCCGATCACACTCTCCCTGGGTCAGACACAGAGTGAATCTCCCTCCGCAGGGTCCCATCACACACTCCCGGGGTCAGACACAGAGTGAATCTCCCTCCACACCGTCGCATCACACACTCCCGGGGTCAGACACAGAGTGAATTTCCCTCCGCACGGTCCCATCACACTCTCCCGGGGTCAGACACAGAGTAATTCTCCCTCCGCACGGTCCCATCACACACTCCCGGGGTCAGACACAGAGTGAATCTCCCTCCACACCGTCCTATCACACACTCCCGGGGTCAGACACAGAGGGAATCTCCCTCCGCACGGTCCCATCACACACTCCCAGGGTCAGACACAGAGTGAATCTCCCTCCGCACCGTCCCATCACACACTCCCGGGGTCAGACACAGAGTGAATCTCCCTCCACACGGTCCCATCACACTCTCCCGGGGACAGACACACAGTGAATCTCCCTCCACACCGTCCCATCACACACTCCCAGGGTCAGACACAGAGTGAATCTCCCTCCGCACGGTCCCATCACACACTCCCGGGGTCAGACACAGAGTGAATCTCCCTCCACACCGTCCCATCACACAATCCCGGCGTCAGACACAAAGTTAATCTCCTCCACGCCTTCCCATCACACACTACCGGGGTCAGACACAGGGTGAAACTTCCTCCACCCCGTCTCATCATACAGTCTCGCGTTCAGCACAGAATGAAGCCTCCTCCAGACCGTCCTTTTACACAATTTGGTGGTCAAACACAAAGGGTGCAGCTCCCTCCGCACTCTCCCTTCTCCCCACTCCTGTTGTAATAATCCGAGAGAGACTCCGTAAATTGTTTCCCATTTTCGCATTAATCAAGGGAATTTAATTTCACAGAGTGTTGTTAGCACGCTCATTTCATCCTTACTCCATGCATACTGGATTGGAAAATGCGAAAAAGGGTATGATTTGGACTGATCTGTTGGGTTAGAATTAGGGAATGACACAATACTGACGGGAGAAAATTGGATTAGTTTACGGACTGAAATATGTTTGTGGGAAGAAGTGGACCATCGGGATTGTTTGTAGACCGTACGAGGTCTCGGGAGAGGGTGGCACAATGGGAATATTTTGGGGAACGATACGTGTCTGTCGAGGAAGGGTAGGGCTGTGGGAATATCTTGAGGACTGGCAGGGACTCTGGGGAGGATCAGTACCCTGGGATTATTTTGCTGACTGCCGCAGGGCTGTAGGAATGCAAGACGCAGCGGAATTAGTTTAGAGAGGGACACGAAGTTATGGGAAGATGGATGGAACGTGACACTGAACTGATTTGTGAGAAAAACGTTGGGCAGCGGGACCTCTTTGGCGCAGGTGTGACCTGTACCAAAACGACGGGTTGCACTTGAATCCTAGGGGGACCAATATCCTGGCGGGGAGATTTGCGAAGGCTACTGGGGAAACTTTAAGATAGAATGGTTAGGAGGTAGGAGTCGAGTTGAAGAGACTAGGATAGAGGAGATTAGTTCACAATTAGAGAAAACTAGTAGACAGTGTGTGAGGGAGGATAGACAGGGGAGAGCGAAGAGTAACACACAGACCGTAGGGGAGGAGGAACAAAAAGATAGCAAAGTTGTTTTGCACTATTAGGGATAAACTGAGAGTAACATGTGGAGAGTTTCTGAAATGCATCTATTTTAATGCTAGGAGTATTGTGAACAAGGTGGATAGATTAGAGCTGGATTGATACATGGAAATATGATGTTGTGGCTATTAGCGAAACATGTTGCAGAAGGGGTGTGATTGACAACTAAATATTCCTGGATTTCGTTGCTTCAGGTGTGATAGAATCGGAGGGACAAGACGGGGAGGTGTTGCTTTGCTTGTCAGAGAAAATATTACAGCGGTTTTTTGGCAGGATAGATTAGAGATAGAACATGATTTACTCGTCGGCAGCTACAAGATAGAAATTACAGGATAGAAACATGCACTGAGCTCATCTGCCTTTCGTACAATACTTTCAGCATTGAAACGCACTCAGCTCATAACATGAGACCCAACAGGCTCAACCTTTTACTTCCTGACTCGATCTGAGATCTTAACAACATCTGTCCCAATAACCACTCCACTGTCAGTTTTGGCATTCTGCTTTACATCCCTCTGCATCTCTCGTTTAAACCGTTTCACTCCCCCTCTTATATGAAAACTTCCCGCTGGGTTACTGGTTCCCGTCCAGTTCAGGTGTAAACTGAGAGAGTTGCTCGGGGCAGAGAAAATGAAGGAACTGCGCAATGTGGGGTGGTGTCACGTGGTCTCCGGGCAGGAGTATGTGCTGCCCCCCAGTGTTCGCTCGGCAGATGACAAGCTCTGTTCTGGTCTTCTGCGGATTTCAGTGGCAGTCAGTGGACGAACAGCCCAAGCTGCGTTGTCGCCTATATTTAAAATCGACCAAACAGAACCTCTTTTCTGTCCTATAGAATGAATCCGCTGTCATCACAGCTGACCTCATCTCGTCCGTCCCTTCCTCTTCTGAGTCACAGAGCCAACTTCAGAGACGTCATCTGTCAGACTTGGATCTACCCGGTCATTTGCACCCCTCTCCCCGGCCCGGAAGTATAAAAAGTGGTATACCTGGTATTGAAGGCTTTGACCACAGGGGCCACTCTACACTGGGACTGGCTGCTTAACTCCTTCCATCCTCCTGACTGTCACCTAGTTCCTAGTTAGAGGAAAAGGTATGTCTCACACCGTGAGAAGAGATATCTATAACAATCTAACACTCCCGGGGTCTAGCATAGATTCAATCAGTCCACAGCTTACCCTCACACACCCCCGGGGACAGACACAGAATGAATATCCCTCCACACCGTCCCATCATACACACCCGGGGTCAGATACAGAGTGAATCTCCCTTCACATCGTCCCGTCACACACTCCCGGTGTCAGACACAGAGTGAAGCTCTCTCCACAATTTCCCATCACACACTTCCGGAGTGAAACAGTCTGTTAAGACCCCTCCACACTGTTCCATTAGTCACTCCTCGGGTCCAGCACAGAGTGAAGATCGCTCCACACCGTCCCATCATACACACCCGGGGTCAGACACCGAGTGAATCTCCCTCCACATCGTCCCGTCACACACTCCCGGGGTCAGACACAGAGTGAATCTCCCTCCACATCGTCCCGTCACACACTCCCGGTGTCAGACACAGAGTGAAGCTCTCTCCACAATTTCCCATCACACAGTTCCGGAGTGAAACAGTCTGTTAAGACCCCTCCACACTGTTCCATTAGTCACTCCTCGGGTCCAGCACAGAGTGAAGATCGGTCCACACCGTCACATCACACACTCCCAGGATACTTTATACTTTATTGTCGAAAAACAATTGGCACTAGAACGTGCAATCATCACGGCGATATTTGATTCTGAGCTTCTCACTCCCTGGATTACAAATAATCAATAACAAAAATATTGAAAATAGTAAATATTTGTAAACATTAAAAATTTAAATTGTAAAACATAAATAGAAAATAGAAAAATGGGAAGTACGGTAGTGCAAAAACAAAAAAACAAAAAAAAAAACGAGAGGCAGATCCGGATATTTGGAGGGTACTGTCCAGATCCGGATCAGGATCCGTTCAGCAGTCTTATCACAGTTGGAAAGAAGCTATTCCCAAATCTGGCCGATCAGACACGAAGTGAAGTTCCCTCCACACCGTTCCAATAGTCACTCCCAGGGTTCGACACAGAGTCAACTTCGGTCCACACCGTCCCATCACACACTCCCGGGGTCAGACACAAAGTGAATCTCCCTCCACACCGTCCCATCACACACTCCCGGGGTCAGGCACAGAGTGAATCTCCCTCCACACCGTCCCATCACACACTCCCGGGGTCAGACACAGAGTGAATCTCCCTACACACCGTCCCATCACACACTCCCGGGATCAGACACAAGGTGAAGCTCCATCCACACCATCTCATCACACACCCCCGGGGTCAGACACAGAGTGAATCTCCCTCCACACAGTCCCATCACACACTCCCGGGGTCAGACACAGAGTGAATCTCCCTCCGCACCGTCCCATCACACACTCCCGGGGTCAGTCACAGAGTGAATCTCCCTCCACACCATCCCATCACACACTCCCGGGGTCATACACAAGGTGAGGCTCCATCCACACCATCTCATCACACACCCCCGGTGTCAGACACAGAGTGAATCTCCCTCCACACAGTCTCATCACACACTCCCGGGGTCAGACACAGAGTGAATCTCCCTCCGCACCGTCCCATCACACACTCCAGGGGTCAGTCACAGAGTGAATCTCCCTCCACACCATCCCATCACACACTCCCGGGGTCAGACACAAGGTGAGGCTCCATCCACACCATCTCATCACACACCCCCGGTGTCAGACACAGAGTGAATCTCCCTCCACACAGTCCCATCACACACTCCCGGGGTCAGTCACAGAGTGAATCTCCCTCCACACCATCCCATCACACACTCCCGGGGTCAGACACAAGGTGAGGCTCCATCCACACCATCTCATCACACACCCCCGGTGTCAGACACAGAGTGAATCTCCCTCCACACAGTCCCATCACACACTCCCGGGGTCAGACATAGAGTGAATCTCCCTCCGCACCGTCCCATCACACACTCCCGGGGTCAGACACAGAGTGAATCTCCCTCCACACCGTCTCATCACACACTCCCGGGGTCAGACACAAGGTGAGGCTCCATCCACACCATCTTATCACACACCCCCGGTGTCAGACAAAGAATGAATCTCCCTCCACACAGTCCCATCACACACTCCCGGGGTCAGACACACAGAGTGAATCTCCCTCCGCACCGTCCCATCACACACCCCCCGGGGTCAGACACAGAGTGAATCTTCCTCCACACCGTCCCATCACACACTCCCGGGTCAGACACAGTGCGAAGCTCCCTCTACACGGTCTCTTCAGAATTTGCCTGGTACATACAAAGAGTGAAACTTCTTCGTCACCGTCCCCTCACTCACTCGACGTTCAGACGTTATGTGTAGTTCCCCTCCACCAATTCATTTCAAGAGGACTAGAATGTAAAACCTTGGAAGGAAGTTTACGGAACTTTGAGGCCATATTTGCAGCATGGTAATCTCTGTGGCCTTTACTCGCTGGAATTGTGAAGAATGAGAGGAGACGCTATCGAGAGTTCTCGGATGGTGAAAGGCTATGACAGAGTGGATGTGCACAGAATGTTCCCTATTGCAGGGGATTCCTGGACCAGAGGACACAGCCTGAGAATAGAGGGATATCTTCGGAAAGGAGATCGGGAGGAATTTCCTCTGCCATAGCGTGGGGAATCTGCCGAATTCAAAATCGTAGGCAGCCTTGGAGTTCCGGCCATTTGGGTATATTTAAGGCAGAGATCCTTGAATCGTCAGGGCATGGAAGGAGACAGGGAGAAGTCGGAATATTTGGGGCTGAAAGACAAACGGATCAGCCGTGATGAAATGGGGAGAAGATGCGATGGCCTAATTCTGCTGCAACGTCTCATGGCCTTATTTGAAGTTCCTGAGTTCCTGGCAGCTCAGAGGATCTATAGTGGGCCCAACACGGACATTTAAACATTAATGTGTCATGTATCTGACTGAACAGGACAGACATGCGGGTTTTTGCAACTCCATTACCTAGAGTACAGTGAAGTCACTTTCTTTTTAAGACTCAGACTTGCAATTATTCCCTGCCACTTTCCTGCATTGGAAGCCTGTACTTAAAGGCCTCTTGATGAGCACTCAGTGCTCAACCGTAAGAGTTGATGAGCACTCAGTGCTCAACCGTAAGAGTTACGATTCCAGTCCGACTGTTTGTGATGTCTTTCGATTGGTTTCGTGCCGTCGAGTTTATTTCGAGTCGATGCATTTGTTAATTCGAGACGATACTATGTCAGTCTGTCGTTAAAAAGGCACTAGCTGAGCACTCAGTGCTCAATCGTAAGAATTACGTTACCTGCACCACTACTCGTGATGTTTTTCGATTGGATTCTTGCCGCCTAGTTTATTTCAAGACTGAGTCTGAGTTAATTCTAGACCTCACTCTGCATTTGGGCACAACGGAATCCATAGCTGTCTCGTTACAGACCGGATCACAACTTTAGGAGTTGAGCAGATGTGGGCTCTCATTGAAGATGAGGAAACTTGAATGAATGCGCGATGGAGATCATTCTGTCTAATCGGATCGCCTCCTGGTGTGGAGGCTGCAACACACAGAATCGCAAGAGGCCGCAGAGGGTTCCAAGCTCAGCCAACACTCTGGCAGTCTCACCCCTCCCCACCACCGTGGACAGTTTCGTAAGGCGATGCCTCGAGAAGGCCGCATCCATCACTCTGGACCCTCACCACCCCGGAGAAGCTCTCTGCCCGTTACTGCTAACAAGGAGGAGTCACAGGAGCCTGAACACCCACACACTACGATTCAGGAGCAGCTCCTTCCTCTGAGCCGTCACATATTTGAATGCATGAGCACTAGATCGACGTTTTTGCTGTATTTATTAATATTTTTTATTTTACATTGATTGTCATCTTTGATCGAAGGAGCGACGTGTTTGCGGTATTTATTAATATTTGTAATTTACACTGTATTTAAATATTTGCACCGCACTGATGCTGCAAAAGAACAAATTCCAGGCCGTATAAGTTTCAGATAATAAATGAAATAGCGATTCCGGTGGGAAACATCTGATACGAGTGGGCAGGATACTTGGCACGCTGGCCTTCACCAGTCAGGGCACTGAATACAGGAGTCGGAAGGTCACATTGCAGTGCACAAGAGTTCGGTGAGGCCGCACACAGTTTTCGTCGCCCTGCTCTAGGAAAAATGCTTTAGAGCTGGAAAGATTCCAGAAGGAGATTTACGGAAAAATTGCAGGGACTCGAGGGACTGAGTTATGGAGAGAGGGAGGGAAGGTTGACCCTCTATTCCCGGGAACATAGTGGTACTCTTACAGATTTCCATAAACCCAAGAGGGGCAGAGACAGAGTGAACGCGCACAGACTTTTACACTGGGTCGGGGTATCAACAACCAGACGGCTCAGGGTGGAGGTGAGAGTGGGTGAAAAGGAGAAAGGGAAAGAGGAATCAGGGAGACAGAGGGTGTGAGTGAACCGAGAGGGGAGAGACAGAATGGGATAGGGGGGAGAAAGCGGGAGAGAGGGGCAAGAGGTGGGTAGAGCGAGCGGCGAAAGATCGGGAGGAGAATGTGCGAGTGAGTGGAGAGAGAGAGAGCAAGATTGATTAGAGAAGAGCGGGCGGGGTGGGGGAATAAAGACAAATAAAGGGATAGATGAGTGAGAGGTTTGTCGTTCTCCAGAGAATGGGGGTGCGAAATGAGACGGAGAATGGAGCAGGACGGAGCGGTGGCGATTGTGGGGAGGAAATTTGGGATGATGGATGGAGGGAGAGTGGAAAAGAGATGCGGAGGAGAAAGAGGAGGCAGTCACGTGATTCATGTCGCCCCCACGGGCAGTTGACAGAGACCCTGGATGTTTTCAGGAATAGCCGGGCACAAAAGTGCAGACTTCTCGCAGATGAAACAGCGATCACTATTGCAACGATAGTCTCTTTCTTTCGGTCGGCAATCAATACAGTCGGGTGTTCTGTAGGACACATAGTACAGGAAAGCAGAGGCCATTTTGCTTTCAAAGAGGGTTAAATTCAACACAGACAAAACAGCGCAGCCGTCAACCGGAGACCCTCGCGCAACTAATCTATTAAACAGCGCTCTCCTCACAGCCCTGAGATCGTCCTCAAACTAATCACACTGAGCAAATCGGTCTCAACAGCTCTGTGTCAGTCTCCAAACTAATCCCACAACACCACCGACCCCTTACAACCTCCGGTCCGTCGCCGGACTAATCCCACTGACCCACTTTCTCTTCACAGTCCTGTATCAGTCCCCATACGAATCCAACAGACGAACTCTACCTCGCCTACAAATCTGTTTCAGTCCCCAAACAAATCCCCGGTCCCACCCTTTCCCCACAGGCTTAGGACAGTCCCGAAATGAATCCCTCAGGCCTGCTCTCTACCCGCAAAACTTTGGCGTTCCCCGAATTAAGCTTCTCCCAACAGCTTCGTGTCAGCCTACAAACTAATCCCACTACACCGCCTCAACCCACAGACAGGCGTCCGCCGCAAAATTTGTCCAACTGTCAAACCCTCTCTCACAGACCTGCTTCAGTCCGCAAACTAATCCCACTGACCCACTCTTTGCACACAGTCTCCAAACTAATTCAATTGTCCCACTCTCTCCTCTCAGATCTCTGTCAGTCCGCAAAGTGATCGCGCTGCCCAACATTTTTTTTCTCACAGATCAATGTCAGTCCCACGTTCCCTCCATCTCCCCATAACGTCGTGTCACTTTCTGAACGAGTTCCGCTACTTCTTGCATTTCCCATAGCCCGGCGTCAGTCAGCAAAATAATGACTAATCCCAGGGTACTGATCTCTCCCTGGAGTTCCTGTCACACCTCAAAATATTCCCACGGCCCTACACTTCCTCGACAGACACGAATCGTTCCCCCGAATCGTGCCATCCTCTCCCGACAACCTCGTTCAGACTTGAAACAATCCCGATGGCCCCCGTCTTCCCGCAAACCTATTTCAGTCCGTAAACTAATCCAATTTTCTTCCATCAGTACCGTGTCATACCGGAATTCTCTCCCCACAGATGAGTCCAAATCTTACCCTTTTTTCGCATTTTCCAATTCATTATGAAATGGATATGGGTGGCATTAGCGTGGTAACAAAACTCCGTGAAATTAAATTCCTTTCATCAATGCCTAGAATGGAAAACTATCTACGGAGCCTCTCTCGGATTATTACATCAGGAGTGCGTGAAGGGAGAGTGCGGAGGAAGCTGCACTCTGTGTCTGACCACCAAATTGTGTGATAGGATGGCCTGGAGGAGGCTTCGTCTGTGTCTCACCGCGGGACTCTGTGATGAGAAGAGGTGGAGGAAGTTTCACTCTGTGTCGGACCACAGTCTTTTGTGATGCAAAGGTGCGGAGACAACTTCACTCGATGTCTGACCCCCCGAGTGTGTGATGGGACGGTGTGGAGGGAGCTTCACTCAGTGTCTGACCCCGGGGCTGTGTGATCTGACGGTGTGGAGGGAGCTTCAGTCAGTGTCTGACCCCGGTACTGTATGATGCCACACTGTGGAAGAAGCTTCGCTCTGTGTCTGACTCAAGGCGTCTGTGATGCGTCGGTGTGGAGGGAGCTTCAATCTGTGTCTAACCCTGTCGGTCTTTTTGCGAAACCAAAGGTTCGCTCACTGTGGACTGTCACTTTAAGAGCGCTTGACTGAGAGGCGGGACCATGACGTCAGTCGCTGGCTGCCGTGGCTTTTGCAGGATAAACAAAGTGTGTGTGTGTGTGTGTGTGTGTGTGTGTGTGTGTGTGTGTGTGTGTGTGTGTGAGAGAGACAGAGAAAGAGAGAGAAAAAGAGAGAGAGAGAGGGAACGAGAAAGAGAGAGACAGAGAGAGAGACAGAGAGAGAGAGAGAGAGAGAGAGAGAGAGAAGGAGAAAGACAGAGAGAGAGAAAGAAAGAGAGAGGGAGGGGGGAGAGAGAGAGAGAGAGAGAGAGAGAGAGAGAGAGAGAGAGAGAGAGAGAGAGAGAGAGACTGGGGAAACGGATAACTTCAGCTTGTCGCAGCTAAGACTTGGAACTCTGCTATGCCCACAAAGGTTGGTTGAACATCGGAACACGGTGCACAACGAATGTGTGACTGTCACTTCGTAGGATCCATAGGGGTGAATTTTAGGTTGCCAGGATATGCTGTGTGGTAACCTCTGGAAGACGATATTCCCGTGACAGGTCACTTTCGGTGATAATTCGTGTGTGCATTTGAAACGTCAGGTCGGACGAGACCTACGGCGACTGTCATCTCGTTTTACCAGCGTGATCCTGTGGAATATTTTGTACTTAACTTTTCTCTACGTTTTACCTTGGATTACAAATGTCTCTCTCCCATGATTTATTTCGTAGGTTACTGAATATTCCTGCTTTACCATCTCAAGACGCTAAAACTTCCCCCGCCCCACCCCTTTCCAAGCTCAATAGTTATATTTACACACACACCTACACATAAAACCGTTAACTTTTGTTCATCTTTTTAAAGTTACTATGTTATACGTGGTTACTAATAAAGATAGTGGTTTTAACATCAAAACCAGACTCGCACATATATAGGGATGTACGGTGGGTGTCGATCATTCTGTCTTGTCGCATGGCCGCCTGGTGTGGAGGCTGCAACGCAGAGGGTCGCCATGGACCATAGAAGGTTCTAGACTCAGCCAGCTCCATCACGGGCACAACCCCCTCCTCCATCGAGGACATGTTCAAGAAGGAATGCCTCGGGAAGACCGCATCCATCAGCGAGGGCCCTCTCCCGCTGGGAAATGCCCTGTGCTCATCGGGACCATCGGGGAGGGGGTGCAGGAGTCGGGGAACTCAACAATTTACAAGCAGTTACTTCCCCTCCGCCATAAGATTGCGAACGCTCCCTGAACACTTAAACACTCCCTCCGTATTCATCTTTTTTGCAGTATTTATTAATTTTCCCAACTGTCGTCAATTTTACATGTTTGCACCGTACTGAGACACGTTCTGGTTTTACATAAGGTCGGTGAGGCCGCGCTGGGAGTACGGTGTTCAGTTCTGGTCGCTCTGAGTTCTGGAGAGAAAGCAAGAAGGGTGGGACTTTGTTCCTTGGAGCGTAGGTATGAAGCCAGGAGAGGCACAGATTGGGTAAATGTGCACAGTCTTTTTCCCCCGGGTTGGTGAACTGAGGGACAGTGTGCACAGAACTGAGGCGAGAGTGGGTGGAGGGAACCGAGAGAGGAGAGGCAGAGAATGGAGTCCGAGGGGGAGAGGAAGGGGGAGAAGCGGGATGAGTTGGGGAGAAGAAGGGCAGAGAGAGAAGAGGGGTGGAAAGGGGGAATAAATGGGGGGGAGAGGGGAGTGCGGGGCAGGGAGGGGAGAAGAGTAGGCCAGATTGGGAAAGGGAGAGTAGCGGGGGAGAATGGGGATGCCAGTAGAGGAGGAGAATTGGGTAATTTGTACCACTTGCAAACGCGCTCCCACTTGCCTGCTTCAGTCCGCAAACTATTCCCACTGACCCAATCTTGGCGCACAGTCTCCAAACCAATTCATTTCTCCCACTCTCTCCCCTTAGATCTCTGTCAGTTACCAAGGTAATCCCGCCGCCCATTTTTTTTTTCTCACAAATCAGTTGAGTTCCACGTTCCCTCCATCTTCCCTTAACTTCGTGCCACTCTCTGAAGGAATTCCGCTGCATGTTGCATTCCCTCAGCCCTGCGTCAGACAGAAAAAAAAAAAATAATCGTAGGGTACTGATCTCTCCCCAGATTTCCTGCCAGACCTCAGGATATTCCCACTGCCCTACACTCCCTCTACCCTTCCCCAAAATATTCCCATTGTGCCATCAACTCCCGACAACCTCGTACCGACTTCAAACAGTCCCGGGGCCCCCTTCTGCCCACAAACATATTTCAGTCCGTAAACTAATCCAATTTTCTACCGACTATGCCGTGTCATCCCCTAATTCTCACCACACAGATCAGTCCAAACCTTACCCTTTTTTGTATTTTCCAATTCAGTATGCGGGGATACGGGTGACATTAGAGTGCTAACAAAACTATGTGAAATTAAATTCCTTTGATTAATGCCTAGAATGGAAAACTATCTACGGAGCTTCTCTCGGATTACTACATCAGGAGTGTGTGAAGGGTCGGTGCGGAGGGAGCTTCACTCTGTGTCTGACCACCTAACTGTGTGATAAAACGGTATGGAGGTTGCTTAATTCTGTGTCTGACCTCGGGACTGTGTGATGAGGCGGGGTGGATGAAGTTTCACTCTGCGTCAGACCGGTAGCGTGTGGTGGGACGGTGAGGAGCGAGCTGCACGCTGTGCCTGACCCCGGGAGTGTGTGATTGGACGGTGTGGAGGGAGATTCGCTCTGTGTCTGACTCCGGGGGGTGTGATGGGACGGTGGAGAAGGAAGTTCACTCTGTGTATGACCCCGGGAGTGTGTGGTGGGACGGTGTGGAGAGAGCATCATTCTGTGTCTGACCACGGGAGTGTGTAATGGGTCGGTGTGGTTACGAACCCGCAGGTTTCATTGACTGTGTTTATCGCTTTAAGAGCGCCCGTGGGAGGTGGGTTTATGACGTCAGTCACTGGCTGCCATGGTTTGTGCAGATTAAACACAGTGAGATTGAGAGAGAGACCTTCAGTCGCAGTAGAGAGAGGGAAAGGCTGGGGAAGCCGGTAGCCTCAGTTTGTCGCAGCTGAGGATTGGAAATCTCCTGTGCCCAGAAGTGTGTTCTAAACATCGGAACACGGCACACAACGAATGTGTGACTGTCACTTTGTACAATCCATAGAAGTGGATTTTGGGGTATCCGGTAGGACCACTTTTTTAGCCCTTGCCTGGATATGCTGTGTGATAACCTCTGCAAGACGATATTCCCGTGAAAAGGTCACTTTCGGTGATAATTCGTATGTGCATTTGGAATGACACTGCTATCTCGTTTTACCAGCGTGATATCTGTGGAATATTTGTACTGACCCTTTCCCTCTACGTTTTACATTGGATTACAAAACTCTCTCCCATAATTTATTTCGTGGATTACTGAACATCCCTGCTTTTCCATCTCAAGATGCTAAGCCTCCCCACCGCAGCTTAATAGTTTCATTTACGCACATATCTACACATAACACGGTTAACTTTTGTTTATCTTGATTAAGTTACTATATTATAAGTACTTACTAATAAAGATAGTGGAATTAACATCAAAACCAGACTCGCACATTTCTAAGGATGTACGGTGTCGAGCATTCTGGCTTGTCGCATGGCCGCCTGGTGTGGAGGCTGCAACGCAGAGGGTCGCCATGGACCACAGAAGGTTCTAGACTCAGCCAGCTCCATCACGGGTACAACCGTCTCCTCCATCGAGGACATGTTGAAGAAGGAATGCCTCGGGAAGACCGCATCCATCAGCGAGGGCCCTCTCCCGCCGGGAAATGCCCTGTGCTCATCGGTACCACCGGGGAGGGGTACAGGAGCCGGGAAACACGACAATTTACAAGCAGTTGCTTCCCCTCCGACATCAGATTGCGAACGCTCCCTGAACACTTAAACACTCCCTCGGTATTCACCTTTTTGCAGTATTTATTAATTTTCCGAATTGTCGTGAATTTTATATCTTTGTACCGCGCTGAAGCCACGCTGTGGTTGTACAAAAGGTCGGTGAGGCCGCGCTGGGAGTACGGTGTTCAGTTCTGGTCGCGCTGCTGTAGGAACGATGCCACTGAGCTGGAAAGAGCGCAGAGGGAGATTTACGGGGATGTTGCCGGGACTCGAGGGTCTGAGTTATGGAGAGAAGGCATGAAGGATGGGGCTTTGTTCCTTGGAGCGTAGGTATGAAGCCAGGAGAGGCACAGACAGGGTGAATGTGCACAGACTTTTCCTCTTTTTTGGTGAACTGAGGGCCAGTGCGTACAGAATTGAAGCGAGAGTTGGTGGAGGGAACCAGAGAGGGGAGGCAGAAAATGAGGTCCGTGGAGGAGAGTAAAGAAGAGAAGCGGAATGAGTTGGGGATTAGAAGGGCAGAGGGTGAAGAGGGTTGGAAAGGGGGAGTAAATGTGGGTGGCGGAGATGGGGAGAGCGGGGCCGAGAGGAAAGAAGAGTAGTTCGGATGGTGGGAGAGGGAGTAGTGGGGGAGAATGGGGATGAGAGTAAAGGAGGAGAATGGGGTAAGTGTTAGGGCAGAGAGGCTGGGAAGGGATAAAAGGATGGGGAGGTGAGAGAGGGGTAGATTGAATGGGGAGGAGTGGGGTGTTGTCATTTGATTGAAGTCGGTCCCACGGGGTGTTGACAGAGACTTTGGATCTCTTCAGGAATATCCGGGTATAAATGTGCAGACTTCTCGCAGATGAATCTCTGTTTCCTTTTACAAGTGTAGCTCTGTGAGTCCGAGTCGCACTTAATGCAGGTGGGGGATCCATAGTATGTCTTGTACAGTAGATAAGAGGAAAAAATCCTATCAAAGAGAGTTAAACAATTTCATAGAACATAGAACATAGAAGAGTACAGCACAGTACAGACCCTTCGGCCTACAATGTTCTGTCGACCCTCAAACACTGCATCCCATATAACCTCCCAACTTAAATTCCTCCGTATATTTGTCCAGTAGTCTCTTAAACTTCATTAGTGTATCTGCCTCCACCACTGACTCAGGCAGTGCATTCCACCCACCAACCACTCTCTGAGTGAAAAAAAACATCCTCTAATATCCCCCTTGAACTTCCCACCCCTCACCTTAAAGCCATGTCCTCTTGTATTGAGCTGTGGTGCCTTGGGGAAGAGGCGCTGGCTATCCACTCTCCCGATCTCTTTTATCATCGTGTACACCTCAATCATTTCTCCTCTCATCCTCCTTCTCTCCAAAGAGTAAAAGCTTATCTCCCTTAATCTCTGATCATAATGCATACTCGCAAACCAAGCAGCATCCTGGTAAATCTCTTCTGTACCCTTTCCAAAGTTTCCACATCCTTCCTATACTGAGGAGACCAGAACTGGACACAGTTCTCCAAGTGTGGCCTGACCAGAGTTTTATAGAGCTGTATCATTACATCGCGACTCTTAAACTCTATCCCTCGACTTAAGAAAGCTAACATCCCATAAGCTTTCTTAACTGCCCTATCCACCTGTCAGGCAACCGTCAACAAAGACAAAAAAGATCCAGCAGAGAACTAGGGACCAAAGTAATCTCAGTAATCCACTCTCTCCCCACAGCCCAGGGATCTTGGCCGTGCGAGTCTCATTACACCGCGCTCCCCTACAATCCCGAGTTAGTTCCCATATTAATCCCACTGCACCACCTTCTCCTGAGAACCCTCTATCAGTCAACAGACTAATCTCACTGACCCACTCTCTCCCCACAGATCTGTGTCAGCACTCAAACCAATCCCACTGACCCACTCTCCCCATTGCTTCGTGTCAGTCTGAAAAATAATCCCACTGCCCAACTTTCTCCCCACGGTCTCGTGTCAATCTCACCCCACCGACCTGTAACAGCCCAAACCTCACCCGTCTCCGCAATTTTCAATCCAGTGATATCTGTATTCGGAGTCGAAAGAACTGGAAACAAAATCCTGTGAAATTAAATTCTTTTGTTTAGTGTGCATGTAACGCCCTGGGAAAAGTTTCACTGCTGATGTAATGTTTTTTTCTGCAGCCGCGGTGTGTTTGGGTTATGTCTGGAGATAACGGGGCCTTGTGAATGTGTGGCGTCCCATGATAGGAGGGGTGTTCGTTCTTGTGTGACCGAGTGCGTGGAATTCGCGGGCTTTTGTTAGAGAAAAGATGCAAAGACAAGATGCCAGAACGGGGAACTCGTAGACTGCAGATCTGAGCGGACTTGGAATGCGGTCGGGAGTTAGACGACGCCCCGGGGGAAATCGATAGAGAACGAAAGGACGGAAAACATTCAGCTACAAGGAGCACATTAGACACTTTCGTTAAAATGGGCCCTTTTTCTCTCTGTTTTCGATGCTAACCAGACAGACAAATTAAGAATCATTAAGCTCTATCGTTTAATTGCATATGGTGTACTGCTCGTTATTTCGTGGGATTGATTTGTAACCAGGCAACACATCACGCAACGTCCACACAAACGAGATTTCTCAGTTGGGCCGGGCCCGAGGCAGTGATACCCCCGACCCCCAGACAAACGCATGCTGGTCGATCCTGAGAGTTATATTTATCCTCTCTCCATGCCTGACCAGGCGAAAAAGTAAAGAGATGCACGGAGATGGAATCACCCAGTGTCTAATCCCAGGGATGTGTAATGGGCCGCTGTGGTGGCAGCTTCACTCTGTGTGTACCCCGGAGGTATGTGATTTCATGGTGTGGAGGGAGGTTCACTTTCTGTCTGACCCTGGGAGTGTGAGGTGGGACTGTGTGGAGGGAGATTCACACTGCGTCTGACCCCGGGAGTATGCGATTTCATGGTGTGGAGGGAGATTCACCCTGTGTCTGACCCGAGAGTGTGTGATGGGACGGTGTGGAGGGAGATTCATTCTGTCTCTGACCCTGGGAGTGTGTGATGGGACGGTGTTCAGGGAGATCCACTCTGTGTCTGACCCCGAGAGTGTGTGATGGGACGTAGAGGAGGGAGCTTCACTCTGTGTCTGACCCCGGGAGTGTGTGATGGGACGGTGTGGAGGGAGATTCACTCTGTGTCTGACCCCGGGAGTGTGTGATGGGACGGTGTGGAGGGAGATTCACTCTGTGTCTGACCCCGGGAGTGTGTGATGGGACGGTGTGGAGGGAGATTCACTCTGTGTCTGACCGCGGGAGTGTGTGATGGGACGGTGTGGAGGGAGATTCGCTCTGTGTCTGACCCCGGGAGTCTGTGATGGGACGGTGTGGAGGGAGATTCACTCTGTGTCTGACCCCGGGGGTTTCTGATGGGACGGTGTGGAGGGAGATTCACTCTGTGTCTGACCCCGGGAGTGTGTGATGGGACGGTGTGGAGGGAGATTCACTCTGTGTCTGACCCCGGGAGTGTGTGATGGGACGGTGTGGAGGGAGATTCACTCTGTGTCTGACCCAGGGAGTGTGTGATGGGACGGTGTGGAGGGAGATTCACTCTGTGTCTGACCCCGGGAGTGTGTGATGAGACGGTGTGGAGGGAGATTCACTCAGTGTCTGACCCCGGGAGTGTGTGACGGGACGGTGAGGAGGGAGATTCACTCTGTGTCTGACCCCGGGAGTGTGTGATGGGACGGTGCGGAGGGAGATTCACTCTGTGTCTGACCCCGGGAGTGTGTGATGGGACGGTGTGTAGGGAGATTCACTCTGTGTCTGACCCCGGGAGTGTGTGATGGGACGGTGTGGAGGGAGATTCACTCTGTGTCTGACCCCGGGAGTGTGTGATGGGACGGTATGGAGGGAGATTCACTCTGTGTCTGACCCCGGGAGTGTGTGATGGGACGGTGCGGAGGGAGATTCACTCTGTGTGTCTGACCCCGGGCGTGTGTGACGGGACGGTGTGGAGGGAGATTCACTCTGTGTCTGACCCCGGGAGTGTGTGATGGGACGGTGTGGAGGGAGATTCACTCTGTGTCTGACCCCGGGAGTGTGTGATGGGACGGTGTGGAGGGAGATTCACTCTGTGTCTGACCCCGGGAGTATGTGATGGGACGGTGTGGAGGAAGATTCACTCTGTGTCTGACCCCAGGAGTGTGTGATGGGACGGAGAGGAGGGAGATTCACTCTGTGTCTGACCCCGGGAGTGTGTGATGGGACGGTGTGGAGGGAGATTCACTCTGTGTCTGACCCCGGGAGTGTGTGATGGGACGGTGCGGAGGGAGATTCACTCTGCGTCTGACCCCGGGAGTGTGTGATGGGACGGTGTGGAGGGAGATTCACTCTGTGTCTGACCCCGGGAGTGTGTGATGGGACGGTGGGGAGGGAGATTCACTCTGTGTCTGACCCCGGGAGTGTGTGATGGGACGGTGCGGAGGGAGATTCACTCTGTGTCTGACCCCGGGAGTGTGTGATGGGACGGTGTGGAGGGAGATTCACTCTGTGTCTGACCCCGGGAGTGTGTGATGGGACGGTGTGGAGGGAGATTCACTCTGTGTCTGACCCCGGGAGTGTGTGATGGGACGGTGTGGAGGGAGATTCACTCTGTGTCTGACCCCGAGAGTGTGTGATGGGACGGTGGGGAGGGAGATTCACTCTGTGTCTGACCCCGGGAGTGTGTGATGAGACGGTGTGGAGGGAGATTCACTCTGTGTCTGACCCCGGGAGTGTGTGATGGGACGGTGTGGAGGGAGATTCACTCTGTGTCTGACCCCGGGAGTGTGTGATGGGACGGTGTGGAGGGAGATTCACTCTGTGTCTGACCCCGGGAGTGTGTGATGGGACGGTGTGGAGGGAGATTCACTCTGTGTCTGACCCCGGGAGTGTGTGATGGGACGGTGTGGAGGGAGATTCACTCTGTGTCTGACCCCGGGAGTGTGTGATGGGACGGTGTGGAGGGAGATTCGCTCTGTGTCTGACCCCGGGAGTGTGTGATGGGACGGTGTGGAGGGAGATTCACTCTGTGTCTGACCCCGGGGGTTTCTGATGGGACGGTGTGGAGGGAGATTCACTCTGTGTCTGACCCCGGGAGTGCGTGATGGGACGGTGTGGAGGGAGATTCACTCTGTGTCTGACCCCGGGAGTGTGTGATGGGACGGTGTGGAGGGAGATTCACTCTGTGTCTGACCCAGGGAGTGTGTGATGGGACGGTGTGGAGGGAGATTCACTCTGTGTCTGACCCCGGGAGTGTGTGATGAGACGGTGTGGAGGGAGATTCACTCAGTGTCTGACCCCGGGAGTGTGTGACGGGACGGTGAGGAGGGAGATTCACTCTGTGTCTGACACCGGGAGTGTGTGATGGGACGGTGCGGAGGGAGATTCACTCTGTGTCTGACCCCGGGAGTGTGTGATGGGACGGTGTGTAGGGAGATTCACTCTGTGTCTGACCCCGGGAGTGTGTGATGGGACGGTGTGGAGGGAGATTCACTCTGTGTCTGACCCCGGGAGTGTGTGATGGGACGGTATGGAGGGAGATTCACTCTGTGTCTGACCCCGGGAGTGTGTGATGGGACGGTGTGGAGGGAGATTCACTCTGTGTCTGACCCCGGGAGTGTGTGATGGGACGGTATGGAGGGAGATTCACTCTGTGTCTGACCCCGGGAGTGTGTGATGGGACGGTGCGGAGGGAGATTCACTCTGTGTGTCTGACCCCGGGCGTGTGTGACGGGACGGTGTGGAGGGAGATTCACTCTGTGTCTGACCCCGGGAGTGTGTGATGGGACGGTGTGGAGGGAGATTCACTCTGTGTCTGACCCCGGGAGTGTGTGACGGGACGGTGTGGAGGGAGATTCACTCTGTGTCTGACCCCGGGAGTATGTGATGGGACGGTGTGGAGGAAGATTCACTCTGTGTCTGACCCCGGGAGTGTGTGATGGGACGGAGAGGAGGGAGATTCACTCTGTGTCTGACCCCGGGAGTGTGTGATGGGACGGTGTGGAGGGAGATTCACTCTGTGTCTGACCCCGGGAGTGTGTGATGGGACGGTGCGGAGGGAGATTCACTCTGTGTCTGACCCCGGGAGTGTGTGATGGGACGGTGTGGAGGGAGATTCACTCTGCGTCTGACCCCGGGAGTGTGTGATGGGACGGTGTGGAGGGAGATTCACTCTGTGTCTGACCCCGGGAGTGTGTGATGGGACGGTGTGGAGGGAGATTCACTCTGTGTCTGACCCCGAGAGTGTGTGATGAGACGGTGGGGAGGGAGATTCACTCTGTGTCTGACCCCGGGAGTGTGTGATGAGACGGTGTGGAGGGAGATTCACTCTGTGTCTGACCCCGGGAGTGTGTGATGGGACGGTGTGGAGGGAGATTCACTCTGTGTCTGACCCCGGGAGTGTGTGATGGGACGGTGTGGAGGGAGATTCACTCTGTGTCTGACCCCGGGAGTGTGTGATGGGACGGTGTCCAAGGATCAGACGCTGGGTCATTCTATCTCTGTCCCATCTCTTCACATTTTCCTGCCGTCAGGCATGGAGAGAGGGTAATTGTTACCCTCAGGTTCGACCAGCATGCGTTTGTCTGGGGGTCGGGGGGAACACTGCCTCCGGCCCGGCCAAACTGAGAAATCTCGTTTGTGTGGATGTTGTGTGATGTGTTGTACGGTTACAAATCAATCCCACGAAATAACGAGCAGTGCACCGTCTGCAATTAAACGATAGCTCTTCATGATTCTTAATTTAACTGTAGGGTTAGCATCGAAAACGAAGAGAAGAAGGGCCCATTTTAACGAAACAGTCTAAAGCGTTCGCTGTCGCTCACTCTTTTCCCGTCCGTTCGTTCTCCATCGATTTCCAACGGGCGTCCTCACCTCTCGACGCCATTCCAAGTCCGCTCAAGCCTGCAGTCTCCGACTTCCCCGTTCTGGCATCGTCTCTCGGCATCTTTTCTCGAACAAAAGCCATCGAACGCAGGCTCCCGTACACACAAGAAATTAAACCATCCCCATCTTGGGAGGCCACACAGTCCTAAGGGCCCGTTATCACTAGTCAGTACAGCTCGAGAGAATCTATCTGTCAGCAGCTTCCAGCACAGACGACAGCCTGCTGCAGCTGCTGTGTTATACAAAATGCAGACCAGCCACAGCCCTGCAGAACCTCGCGTCATGCTGCCTTCAGCTTCTGAGAGACGGCGTACCGCCCAATCTAGTTTATCTGTGCATGTTCATGCTCTTTCTATGCCTGATGCGAGACACTGGATAAAAGCTTCCTTCACTGTGCGATCAGAATTTGGAACAGCCTTCAAGATGCTGTGGTTGGAAACAACTGCGACGATGGGTCCAAGCCTGTAAGAGCCGGGTGCACAAACTCCTATCCTCTCTGGGAGGGAAGTCACATGCTTCTTCATAAGCGATCATGAAGGAGACCCGGATGGCAATGCTTGGTTTTTCGCAGGTAGCGTTAATACCTGACTTTCAAGAGCGCTTGTGAGTTATGTTCCAGCTGGACTTAATCCTTAAACTGCCGGAAAAAAGTGTGGGAAAAAAAAAATCAAAAACAAAAACAGGTGCTGTTTTATCCCGATAGGGATTAGTTGTTAGTTCCAAGTGCTCCCGTCACGTTTTGTCGCCCTAAAAACTTATCCTTCAATTTCTTTGAATTATGGAGGTGTCGGGTTTCGGTGGGACTCAAGTGCAGACCAATGAATACTTTTTCACCAGGATTTATTAGCTACCACAAAGGCAACAGTCTTTCAAAAACAGAATGCAGACACGAATCCAAAATGGCAGGCAGAGGTCTTAACCAGGAAAGGCAGTCAGGCGACGGCAGACAAATCCAGAGCGCACAGGCAAAAATTAGGTACAACCACGGGCAAAATCCAAGACACAGAATCAGGCAAAATCGGTTGGCAGAAGCCGTAATGACGGGCTGGAACGACACAGGTCAGAACTGGGACGAACTGGCAGAGAATGCCAGTCAAGGCGGGGTTGAAATGGGCGGGGTTGAAATGGGCGGGGTAATGAGTGAAAATTAGAAACAGGTGGGCGCAAATGAGGAGACGAGCAGGTAATTGGAGGAATTCCAAAAAAAGGAAAGGGGCTGGGCCAGAACCCACATGGCCAGGTGAAAGATAACAGAAATTAAAGACTGTCGTGATCCAGAGCTACCAGCAGAGGCCCTTCGACCCAGTGTCCAGGCCGGATCCTTTACAGGAGAACAACATAATTCTCTCTGTCCAGCGGAGGCCATCATAATCATCATGGCTCCAGTATTTCTACTGCTTTTTAATGTTTCTTAAGAGTATATATGATATTTTTATGTTGTATCGCTGAGCTGCAGTGAACCACCTGTTTGGCCTTTCCGAGTTCTCTCTGGGAACTAGTTGACTTGAGCAGCATTTCTGATCTGGCTATTGTTCACGATCGCACTAAACAAAAATAAAAACCTTCACACACTGCTGCTGCAGAGAAACCGTTTCATCAGCAATAACATTTCCCAGGGCGTTACATGCACAGTAATCGAAGGGATTTTATTTCACAGGATTTTGTTTCCAATTCTACCAGCAATGAACACGGAACCTACTGGATTGGAAAATGCGCAGACGGGTGAGGTTTGGACTGTAATGGGTCGTTGGTGTGGCAGTGACACGAGGCCGTAGGGAAAGAGTCGGACAGTGGGGTTAGTTTTCAGACTGACACGAGGCCGTGGGGAGAGAGTGGGTCAGTGGGATAAATTTCGAGACTGACACAGGTCCGTGGGGAGAGAGTCGGACACTGATATTAGTTTGAGTTCTGACACAGATCTGTGGGGAGAGAGTGGGTCAGTGGGAGAAGGTTGGAGACTCATACAGGATTTTAGGGAGAGTGCGACAGTGGGATTAGTCTGTTGACTGATGCAAGGTTGGCGGGAGAGAGTGGTAGAGTGGGATTAGTTTGGAAACTGACTCGGTACTGTCGGAGAGAGTGATGCAGTGGGATTCGCACGGCGATGTAGTCGGGGCTGTGGGGAGAGCGCGGTGTTATGGAGTTTAGAGACTGACATGGGGCAGTGGGGATAGCGCAAATTAGTGGGATTAGTTTGGCGACGGTCTCCGGTTGTCTGCTAGATCTGTTTTGTCTCTGTTGAAACTGTCTAACACTCTTTGATAGGAATGTGACCTCTTACCTTCTCTACGAGATGTCCCATGGATCGCCCAACTGCAGTAAGTCCCACTCGTACCAACAGAGTATCATTTTCGAAAGGAAACACAGATTCACCTGCGAGAAGTCTGCACTTTTATACCCTGATATTCCTGAAGAGATCCAACGTCTCTGTCCAGAACCTGACTGGCCGACTTCAACCATGTGACGATACTCCACGTCTCCGCCTTCAATCTACCCCATTCTCACTCCCCTATAATTCCATCCATTCCCTCCCTCTCTACCCTCCCTCCTATCCTATTCTCCTCCTCTACTCGCATCGCCATTCTCCCCCACTACTCACACTCTCCCCATCTACTCCACACTTCTCCCCTCCCTGTGCCGCTCTCGCCCGCTCCCGCCCAGTTACACCCCTTTTCTACTCCTTTTCTCTTCTTCCCCTTCTTCTCTCTAACTCATTCCCTTTCTCCCTCTTCCTCTCCTTCTCGGACCCCATTCTCCGCCTCTCCTCTCTCGGTTCCCTCCACCCACTCTCGCCTCAATTCTGTGCGCACTGGCCCTCAGTTCACCAACACAAAGGAAAAAGACTGTGCACATTCACCCTGTATGTGCCTCTCCTGGCTTCATACCTACGCTTCAAGGAACGAAGTCCCATCCTTCTTGCTCTCTCTCCATAACTCAGACCCTCGAGTCCCGGCACCATCCTCGTAAATCTCCCTCTGCACTCTTTCCAGCTCAGTGACATCTTTCCTACAGCAGCGCGACCAGAACTAAACACCAAACTCCCAGCGCGGCCTCACCGACCTTTTGTACAACCACAACGTGGCTTCAGCGCGGTACAAAGATATAAAATTCACGACAATTGGGAAAATTAATAAATACTGCAAAAAGGTGAATACCGAGGGAGTGTTTAAGTGTTCAGGGAGCGTTCGCAATCTGATGTCGGAGGGGAAGCAACTGTTTGTAAATTGTTGAGTTTCCCGGCTCCTGTGCCCCTCCCCGGTGGTACCGATGAGCACAGGGCATTTCCCTGCGGGAGATGGTCCTCGCTGATGGATGCGGTCTACCCAAGTCATTCCTTCTTCAACATGTCCACGATGGAGGAGAGGGTTGCGTCCGTGATGGAGCTGGCTGAGTCTAGAACCTTCTATGGTTCATGGCGACCCTCTGCGTTGCAGCCTCCACACCAGGCGACCATGCGACAAGACAAAATGCTGACACCGTACATCCCTAGAAATGTGCGAGTCCGGTTTTGATATTTAAACCACTATCTTTATTAGTAGCTACCTAAAATATAGTAACTTTAACAAGATAAACAAAAGTTAACGGTGTTATGCGTAGGTGTGTGTGTAAATATAACTATTGAGCTTGGAAGGGGCGGGGGGCGTGGGAAGGCTTAATGTCTTGAGGTGGTAAAGTAGGAATGTTCAGTAATCTACGAAATAAATTATGGGAGAGAGACATTTGTAATCCAAGGTAAAACGTATAGAAAAGTTAAGTACAAAATATTCCACAGGGTTCACGCTGGTAAAACGAGATGACAGTCGCCGTAGGTCTTGTCTGACATGACGTTCCAAATGCACATACGAATTATCACCGAAAGTGACCTGTCACGGGAATATCGTCTTGCAGAGATTACCACACAGCATACCCAGGCAACCTAAAATCCACTCCTATGGATCGAACAAAGTGACGGTCACACATTCGTTGTGCATCGTGTTCCGATGTTTAAACCCCTCTTGTGGGCACAGGAAAGCTCGAAGTCTTAGCTGCGACAAGCTGAGGTATCGGCTTCCAGTGTTTCCGTCTCTCTCTCTCTCTCTCTCTCTCTCTCTCTCGCGCTCTCTCTCTCTCTCTCTCTCTCTCTCTCTCTCACTGTGTTTAATCTTCACAAACCACGGCAGCCAGTGACTGACATCATTGCCCCGCCTCCCTCTGGCGCTCTTAAAGCGACAATCCACAGTAAACGAAACCTGCGAGTTCGGAACAATACCGACCCACCACACACTCCCGTGGTCAGACACAGAGTGAAGCTCCCTCCACACCGTCCCATCACACACTCCCGGAGTCAGACACAGAGCGAATTTTCCACAACACGGATTGGCCACACAGTCCCGGGGTGAGAAACAGTGTCAACCTCCCTCCACAGCGTCCCATCACACAATCCCAGGGTCAGACACAGAGTGAATCTCCGCCCACAACGTCCCAGCACACACTCCCGGGGTCAGATATCGAGTGAAGCTGCCTCCGCACCTTCCCATCAAACACTACTGGAGTCAGACACAGAGTGAAGCTTCCTCCACCCTGTCTGAACACACAGTCCCGCGGTTAGACACAGAATGAAGCCCTCTCCAGACCGTCCTATCACAGAATTTGGTGGTCAGACAGAGTGCAGCTCTCTCCGCACTCTGACTTCACACATTCCTGTTGTAATAGTCCAAGAGAGGCTCCGTAGATTGTTTTCCATTTTAGGCATTTAACAAAGGAATTTAATTTCACCGAATTTTGTTTCCCACGCTCATGTCACGCATATCCCTGCATACTGGATATCTTGCGGACTGGCAGGATCAGTGCCCAGGGATTATTTTACTGATGACACAGTCTGCGAGGAGAGTGCTGTTTAATGGGATTATTTTTGCGGATTGACTGCTAGAGCTGTTTTGTCTCTGTTGAAATTAGTTAACGCTCTTTGACAGGAAAGTGGCCTCTGGTCTCCCGGACGTGGTGTATGATCGAATGTACGCCTGCAGTGACTGCGGCTCGCACGTAGAGAATGACATTTGCAATCGATATCACGGTTTCATCTGCGAGAAGTCGGTATCTTTGTTACCGAATGTTCCTGGAAAGATCCAGGGTCTCTGTCAACAGACAGTGGGGCCGATTTGAAACAAGAGACCACCCATCTTTCTCACCATTCTCCCTTCGTCCACTCTCACTCCTCCATCCTCTCAAATTCCATCCTCACCCTCTCTGACCCTCCTCCTACTCCATACCTCTCCTCCTCTTCACCCCAATTCTCCCCACTACACACCTACAGAGCTCTCCCCAGCTATCCCATTCTTTCTCGTCATTCCACCGCCCTGGTCCCGCTCCTCTCCTCTCCCTCTACCTCTCTCTCCACACCTCTCCCACTGTTTCCTCGCCCTTTTTAATCCCGCTGTCTTTCTCCGTTCCCTCTGTCTAGCCCTTTCCCCTCTCTCCCCCTTTCTCCCCACTCTCTACCCCACTCTCTTACTCCGCTCTCCGTTTTCCCTCACCCCTCCGTCTCCCTGAATTCCCTATCTTTACGCAAATCTGTGAGGTTACAGATACGCTCCAGGTGTCGTTCTTGATCGGAGCGATGCAATAGCAATCTTACCACAAATACACTGACACACCTAATTCTTTTCAAACCTTCCTTCTCTACTCATAACATGTCATAGGGGAAGTTACAGACTGATCTCCCAAAAGAACCAGTCCAGACACTGCTCCCGAATTACACAATTCCCCACAATTTATAACACTGATCAGGTAGAAGAAAATCTTACGATTGCAAGATTAGATTATATTAGAATCATTTCAATCACATGCTAAGATACAACTATATGTAAAATAATCATTGGTCAGTTAGTTATAATTATTCTAAGCCAAAGCTAGCTCATCAGTTCCTCATTCGGACCCTTCCCCTGTTCTCCAGAACATTCTAGCCCTTACAGTATACTTCCCATATTTAGCTACACCGTGAGCTGCTTCTGAAGAGAGGATAGTTCCTTATTTGAGCCCTTGCCGAGCTTTAGACAATAATGACTGGTACGTCACCCGTTGCAGAGTGAAGCTTCTTTCTGACTTGTCCAAACTTCTCCAAAGCAGTAAGCTAAGACGCTTACAAGTTGATCGATTATAAGTTAATCGTTGTCCTCTGTTTTTTCCCCCCTATTTACTTATCCCTTCATTCCATCACAGGGGGTTCAGTCCCAAACTTCCTTCTCTCTCTTTATACCTCAGTCCCCGGAGTCCCGGCAACATCCTCGTAAATCTCCCTCTGCACTCTTTCCAGCTCAGTGGCCTCTTTCACACAGCAGGGCGACCAAAACTGAACACCGTACTCCAAAGTGTGGCCGCACCGACGTCTCGTACAACTGCAACGTGACCTCCCGACTCCCGTGCTCAGTGTCCTCCTGATGTAGGCCAGCGAGTCGATGTACGATCCCCCTTGTCGCATGTTTTCTCCCGGAATCACGATCCGCTTTATTAGCTTTGATTTATATGGCCTGAAATGCTTTCTTTTACAGCATCAGTGTGGCGCAAATATGTAAAATTAAGGTGCTTTACTAAAAATAATAAATAGCTAGAAATGTGTTGAAAGATGTGATATCCCAGGATTTGGAGTTGGTGATTAGGACTGAGAGCATGTGTGTGCTGAGTCATCACATCCAGTCCACGCACACAAAATATTGAGACAAAAATCGTGCTGAGGATTGGTGAGAGCGGAGAGCCGGGGAGGGAGAGGGTTTTGCTCTGATTTTGACGAGGGTAGCCTGTCGTGCGCTTGGGCCTCGTGGTGGAGGGGGACGGGGTGTGGAGAATACAGATAATATCTGAACCGGGATTGTGTGATTGGACGGACAAGAGGGAATTCACTCCATGCCCGTCCCCTGGATTGTTTCATGGGACGGTGTGCAGGGAGGTTCACTCTGTGTGTGACCGCAGGGGTGTGTAATGAGACGGTGTTGAAGGAAGATTCACTCTGTGTCTGACCCCGAAAGTGTGTGATGGGACGGTGTGCAGGGAGATTCACTCAGTGTCTGATACTGGGGGTGTGTGATGGGACTTTGGGGAGGGAAATTCACTCTGTGTTTGACTGTGGAAATTTGTAATGGGACGGTTTGGAGGGAGCTTCACTCTGTGTCTGATCGCGGTATTGTGTGATGGGAAGATGTATTGGGAGCTTCAATCTCTATCTGACCGCGATAGCATGTGATGGGACAGTGTGAAGGGAGTTTCAGTCAGTGTCTTACTCCCGAAATGTATGCCTAACACCTTCTGCGAAACTTACTGTGTGGGATGAGAGCGCGGAGGGAACCTCACACCTTTTCTTTCCCCGACTTTGCATGATTATCGTTGCTTAGGAAGTGTCACTCAGTGTCTCACTCCAGGAGCGTGCGATGGGATGGTTTGGATGTTGACTCACTGTGTGGCTGACTGACGGAGTCATAGATCCATATAATTAAGGCTTTGGCACAACTTCCAATCAGAGATCGGGAGCGACATCCAATCAGCAAGGCTGGTTCATCAGCAAGGGAAAATTAAGATAAGACAGGGGTTACTGCTGGTGGATTTGTTTTCAGTTTATGTGTTGTTTTCTTCTTTACAATTGCACAGTTAGAGCAGTAGACATGCCTGGAAGGAGAGTTAAATGCTCCTCTTGGAGGACGTGGGACGGGAGGGAGTCCTCCAGAGTCTCTGACAACCTCACCTGTGAGAAGGTCATCCGGCTGCAGCTCCTAACACTGGGCATTAAGGAGTTGGAGCTGGAACTGGATCATTCAGGAAGCTGAGGGGTGATAGGGAAGACATATCGGAGGAAGTTAGACCCAATGTGCAGTTTACAGGAAACTTGGTCACAGTCAGGGGGATCAAAGGGGTTAAACAGCCCGGCCCATTGCAGAGTGCCCCCTGTGGCCAACCCCCTCAATAACAGGTACAACACTTTGCGTACGTCTGGGTGGGGTGGGGGAGGGGTCTAATGACCAAGTGGAGAAAAATCTCCCAGGTCAGGTCTCTGGCAATGATTTCGGCTCTGTGGTTTCAGAAGGGGAGGGAAGGGCCAGCTGAGGCGAGCTGTGGTGATAGACCATTATTTATTCGGGGAACAGAAAAAGAGGTTCTGTGAGCGAGAGATTCGAGGATGTATTTTGCCTCCCGGGTGTCAGGGACGCTACCACTCGGATCGGGTCCTCAGCCATCTTAAGTGGGAGGGTGAGCAGGCAAAGTGTGACACGTGCTGGTGTGGCCAGAAATAGGAAGACAGCACCCATTAAGAGGTGGTTAAGTGTTCGGGGTAGGATTGAGGGCTTCTGATAGTTAGAGCAGTAGACATGCCTGGCAGGAGAGTTGAGTGCTCCTCTTGCAGGACTTGGGACGGGAGGGAGTCCTCCAGGGTGTCTGACAACTTCACCTGTAAGTATGTCATCCGGCTGTAGCGTTTAACACTGGGCGTTCGGGAGTTGGAGCTGGAATTGGATCATTCGGTAAACTGAGGGGTGATAGGGAGGACATATTGGGATGAGGCCTGGAGGCCGCGCCACACGGACCCACGTTGCGCCGCCCTTTCATTTACTCCGTCACCGAGCAAATCTCAGAGTTTCCACCTGAACTGGACTGGAACTAACATCCCAGCGGGTGGTTTTGGCATTAAAAAAGGAGGAGGGGTGGGGTTTGAACTAGAGATGGAGGGGGATGAAAAACAGAATGCCAAACAGATAGTGGAGCGGTTGTTGGGACAGATGTTGGGAAGACCAGAGACAAAGTCAGGAGGCAAAAGTTTGAGCCTGCTGGGACTTGTGTTCTGAGATGCCTACATTTCAATGCAGGAAGTATTGTACGAAAGACAGATGAGCTCAGAGCAGGGATCAAGGCTGGAATTATGATATTGTAGATATCAGTGAGACGTCGGCACAGGGCGAGCATGACCGTCAGCTCAACATTCCCGGTTTTGGGTTTATTCGTCGTGATGCAGCGGGAAGAATTCAAAGTTGAGAAGCTGCTCTGCTAGTCACTTTCGATTCATTGACAGACTCATGGAGAGAGAGACGCAAGTGGCTCTTTGCCAGGGATGTTAATGTGCAGGGAATACAGGGAGATGATTGCTGCGCAGTCAGAAGCGATTTAGCTCAATTGGTATATCACAACATTGTGGACCGAAGGGTCTGTTCGGTTTGGTGATTTACGTTCACTACTCTGCAGTAGGTTCAAAAACACAGACTTCAACTCATCAGGTGGGAAGAGTAGGGATTGAGTAGATGAAGGAATGTAACGACGTTTTGTGAAACACAGGGAACGACACTACAGACTGCATAGGCAGTGAGCGATCCACACAGCCCTCACCGTGACACCGACACACCACTCACCGTGACACCGACACACCACTCACCATGACAACGACACACCCCTCACCGTGACAACGACACACCCCTCACCGTGACACCGACACAACCCTCACCGTGACAACGACACACCCCTCACCGTGACACCGACACAACCCTCACCGTGACAACGACACACCCCTCACCGTGACAACGACACAACCCTCACCGTGGCAACGACAAAACCCTCACCGTGACACCGACACAACCCTCACCATGACAACGACACACCCCTCACCGTGACACCGACACAACCCTCACCGTGACAACGACACACCCCTCACCGTGACACCGACACATTGTCACCGTGACACCGACACAACCCTCACCATTACACGACATAACTCTCGAACGGACACTGATCAACCAAGTGCCGTGACACCGACAGGCATCTCACCGTGACCCCGACACATCGTCCGCCGTGACAAGAACGCGCCGTTCATCGTGGCGTCTGTACACGGACAGGAGCTGCACTGTAACAAAACCACACAGCTCAACAATAACAACATACCGACACGGCCTGCACAGTAACACGGACTCGCACCTCAACGATACCGACATAACGACACGCCTTGCTCTTTAATACGGACACGCTCCTCCTTGTCTCCATAACTTACCCCCACTCTAAAACACGTCCCCGTTTCCGCCAACCCGTCACTCTCCTGCAATCCGCCTTCTCTCTCCACTTCACCACTCCCGGCTCCGTCACCCCGTTCCCTTACAAGCTACCCCGTGTCCGTGACGCACTCCCTCTTCTACGCACTTCTCATCTCCGTCATCTCCACCTCCACCGCCCCTCTCTATTTCCGGGACCCGTTCGCTTCCATGCACACCTCACCGTATCTGTCATCTCCTGAACCCCCGAAGCCCCTCCCGGCTCCGTAAGCGTCTCGATCCCCGACGCACCTCCACCCCCAGCCCCAACTTCTCCGTCGCTTCCCCGCACCCGTCAAATCTCTCTTCCGGTGTTCTGAGGGAATTGTGCAGAGAATGAGGTAGTGTTTACAACTGCCCCTTTCCACAAGTTATCCATCTTTCGCTTCAAAGCCTCTCCACAGCCGTGAGTTCTCAGGCCGGTTGTGTGAGGCCACAGCAGTTGCTCCCAATGGCTGCAACCGCCCCACCCGTTCCCTGGCCACGACTTTCCTCTTCTTCCTTCCTCTTCCCTCAGCACACCATCCGGTCACACACACACCATCTCCGGGAGAAGCGCACGACCTGAGACTCCTGGGCACCGAAGTGTTCGGTATTGGTGAGAAGGGGGAGTGGGGGACGGAAGGAGCTTCACACTCAGGTGGAGTGTCGTTCAGTACTGCGGGGCTGGGATAATTCAGATAACAAACTCCGGGAATGAGTGATGGGATAACCTATAGTGAGCATCCTTGGTTGACTGACTAAGCGTGTGTGTTTTGGGGAGGTCTGGAGGTTGTTTCGCCCAGGGTTTCCCTCAGCGAGTGTGTGACGGGACGGTGTGGAAGGAGCTTCAATTAGTGTCTGACTCCGTGTAGGTATGATGCGACTGTGTGGAGGGAACTTGCTTCTGTGTCGGTTACCGGGAGTGTGTGATGGGACAGTGTGGGGGAGCGTTACTCTGTGTCCGACCCAGGGTGTGTGTGTGATGGGACGGCGTGGAGGGTGATTCACTCTGTGTGTGACCCCGGGTGTGTGTGATGGGACGATGTGGAGGGAGATTCACTCTGTGTCTGACCCCGGGAGTCTGTGATGGTACGGTGTGGAGGGAGTTTCACTCTGTGCCTGACCCGGGAGTGTGTGATGGGATGGTGTGGAGGAAAACCCACTCTGTGTCTGACCCCGAGTGTGTGTAATAGGACGGTGAGGAGGGAGGTTCACTATGTGACTGACCCCGGGTGTGTGTGATGGGAAGGTGGGGAGGGAGCTTCATTCTGTGTCTGACCCCAGGAGTGTGTGATGCGACTGTGCGGAGGGAGTCTCAGTGTGGTTCCGACTCCGCGAGTTTGTGATGGGACGGTGACGAGGGAGTTTCACTGTGTATTGCCCTTATGGAGTGCATTATTCGATGATGTGTACGGAGCATCACTGATTGCGTGACCCTAGGTGTTTGTTTTTGTTGCTGTTGTGTGTGTTTCACTCCTGATCTCACACTGGAGTGATCGATGTGCAGGAAGCTTCTCTCTTATCGAAACCTTAAATTATGTGATGAATTGTTGTGGAGGGAGCGTCACTCAGTGTCTGTTTCCAGTAGTGCGAGATCGGATTACATGGAGCATGCCTTGCTCTGTCTCACTCGCAGTCAGTGGTCAGATGATTTCGGGTTTTGAAAAGACTCCAATCAGAGGTCGGGAGAGAGAAAATGGTATTTCACACGTTTGGCGACTGTGCATTAATATGCAATACTTCACTATAGTTTCGGCGTTTGATCAGCAACCAATCACGGAGCCGGAATCATTAGCATGTTCAAAAAAACAAAGTAGTAGCAAGCGGAGCGGCCATTGTTGGACTGGGCACTGCCTGACTGGTCATTCGATGATTTATCGATTCCATACGTTAGCAAGGAGAGGTTTGAGTGTTTGTGCAGGGGACCGCGTTGCATCTACTGATGGTAATACCATTGGATACGAGGTTATTACAGAAAAGCATATGTATTACCTTGGGTTTAGTTTCTTATTGAGGTTTACATCACAATCGGATGCAAATAGACCAGAAGGCGTGTATCTCTTAACTCTAGGGTGGAAATGTCTAATGCCAGAGGGCCTGGGTTAAGGCGAGAGAGGGTATGCTCAATGGAGATGAGTTTGATAAGTTTTTTTTTTTTTCGGAGAGATGGGTTGGTGATTGGAAAGTACTCCCAGCCCTGGTGGTGGAGGGAGATTCATAGAGGCGTTTAATTGGCTCTTTAACGGTCACGTTGGTATGCAGGGATTGGAGGGAGACGGACGTTGTGTCAACAGAGGAATTCAGTTAAATTGGTATATCACAATCTTTGGGCCTAAGGTTCTGTTCTGTACTGTGATTAAGGTTTGCTGCTCCGCAGAAAGATCAGACAGAGATTTGGGCTCACCTGACGGGAAAAGCAGGGGGTTGGGGAGATCACGGAAATTGACGATGCATTGTCAAGCAGAGGGAAGTACCACTTCACAGACGGCAAAAGGCTGTGAATGAGACACACGGACCTCACTGTGGTACGGTCACCGACTTCAGGGTGATGCTGAAAGACCCCTCACAGTGTTTCGTTTTCATAGAACATAGAACATGGAATAGTGCAGCACAGTACAGGCCCTTCGGACCACAATGTCGTGCCGACCCTTGAACCTTGCTTCCCATATACCCCGCCTCATCTTGAGTTCCTCCATATACCGGTCTAATAGACTCTTAATTTTCACTATTGTATCTGCCTCCACCACTGACTCAGGCAGTGCTTTCCACGCACCAACCACTCTCTGAGTAAAAAACCTTCCTCTAATATACCTCTTGAACTTCCCAGCCCTCACCTTAAAACCATGTCCTACTGTATTGAGCAGTGGTGCCCTGGGGAAGAGGCGCTGGCTATCCACTCTATCTATTCCTCTTAACAGCTTGTATACCTCGATCATATCTCCTGTCATCCTCCTTCTCTCCAAAGAGTAAAGCCCTCGCTCGCTTAATCTCTGATCATAATGCATATTGTCTAAATCAGGCAGCATCCTGGTAAATCTCCTCTGTTCCCTTTCCGATGCTTCCACATCCTTCCGATAGTGAGGCCACCAGAACTGGACACAGTACTCCAAGTGTGGCCTAACCTGAGCTTTATAGAGCTGCATCATTACATCGCAACTCTTAAACTCTATCCCTCGACTTATGAAAGCTAACACGCCATAAGCTTTCTTAACTACCCTTTCCACCTGTGAGGCAACTTTCAGGGATCTGTGGACATGTACCCCGAGATCCCTCTGCTCCTCCACACTACCAAGTATCCTGTCATTTACTTTGTACTCTGCCTTGGAGTTTGTCCTTCCAAAGTGTACCACCTCACACTTCTCCGGGTTGAACTCCATCTGTCACTTCTCAGCCAAATTCTGCATTGTATCAATGTCGTTTGCAATGTTAGACAATCCTCTGCACTATCCACAGCACCACCAAACTTTGTGTAGTCTGTAAGCTTGCCAACCCACCTTCTACCGAGACATCCAGGTCATTAATAAAAATCACGAAAAGTAGAGGTCCCAAAAACTATCCTTGTGGGACAACACTAGTCATAATCCTCCAATCCAAATGCGCTTCCTCCACCATGACTCTCTGCTTTCTGCAGGTGAGCCAATTCTGAATTCACCTGGCCAAACAGCCCTGGAGCCCATGCCTTCTGACTTTCTGAATAAGCCTACTGTGTGGAAACCTGTCAAATGCCTTCCTAAAATCCATATATATCACATCCACAGCACTACGCTCATCTACATGCCTGGTCACCTCCTCAAAGAACTCTATCAGCCTTGTTAGACACGATCTGCCCTTCAGAAAGCCATGCTGACTGTCTCTGATCAGACCATGATTCTCTAAATGCCTATTGATCCTATTTCTAAGAATATTTTCCAACAGCTTTCCCACCACAGAAGTAAGGCTCACTGGTCTATAATTACCCGTACTCTCCCTACTACCTTTTTTGAACAAGGGGACCATATTCGCTTCCCTCCAATCCTCCGGTACCATTCCCATGGACAACGAGGACATGAAGATCCTAGGCTCAGCAATCTCCTCTCTCACCTCCTGGAGCAGACTGAGGAATATTCCGTCAGGCCCCGGGGACTTAGCTGTCCTAATTTATTTTAACAACTCCAACACCTCCTCCCCCTTAATATCAGCATGTTCCAGAACATAAACCTCACTCATATTGTCCTTACCATCATCAACTTCCCTCTCCTTGGTGAATACCGAAGAGAAGTATTCATTGAGGACCTCACTCACTTCCACAGCCTCCAGGCATATCTTCCCACTTTTATCTCTAATCGGTCCTGTCTGCACTCCTGTCATCCTATTGTTCTTCACATAATTGAAGAATGGCTTGGAGTTTTCCTTTACCTTACTCGCCAAGGCCTTTTCATGCCCCCTTCTTGCTCTCCGCAGCCCCTTCTGAAGCTCCGTTCTTGCTATCCCTGTATTCCTCAATAGACCCATCTGCTCTTTGCTTCCTAAACCTCATGTATGCTGCCTTCTTCCACCTGACTAGATTCTCCACCTCACTTGTCACCCATGGTTCCTTCACCCTACCATTCTTTATCTTCCTCACCGGGACAAATTTGTCGCTAACATCCTGAAAGGTATCCCTAATCATCGACCAAATGTCCATAGTACATTTCCCAATTCACATCCACATCTCTAGCCTTATAGCCTCATATTTTGCCCTTCCCCAATTAAAAACATACTTGTCCTCTCTGATTCTATCCCTTTCCACGATAACTTTAAAGGCCTCGGACCGGTGGTCGCTGTCCGCCAGATGCACACCCACTGAGAGATCTGTGAGCAAATCCGGTTCGTCACTTACTTCTAGATCTAATATGTCATTCACCCTCGTCGGCCGGTCGACATACTGTTACAGGAATCCGTCCTGGACACACTTAACAGACTCTGTCCCGTCTGAACCATTGGAACTTACCAGGTGCCAAACAATATTCGGGAATTTAAAGTCTCCCAAGGTAACAGCCTTATGATTTTTGCACCTTTCCAAAATATGCCTCCCAATCTGCTCCTCGGTATCTCTGCTGCGAGCAGAGGTGCTATAGAATTAACCAAATGGAGTAACTGCTCCCTTCCTGTTCCTGAATTCGTCCCATACTGACTCAAATGCTGATTCTGCTACATCACCAACCCTTTCTGTAGCTGTAATATTATCCACAACCAGTAAAGCTACCCCTCTCCATCTTTTCCCACCCCCATTCTTTTTTGAGCACTGAAATCCTGGAATATTGAGAATCCATTCCTGCCCTGGTGCCAGCCAAGTCTCGGTAATAGCCTCTAAATCACAATTCCATCTATGTATCCAAGCTCTGAGATCACTGACACAACCCCTGTCGTGACAGGAACACGCCCCGCATCGTGACACCGATACAACGAGACGTTGTTCCGTAGCAGAACCTCACCACCAAAAGATAGCGACGCAGAGTCAGGCCTTTCACAGTAACACGGAAACACCCCTTCCTGTATGCACTGTATCCTCCCTCGCTAAAATCCCTCCCCGAATCCGTCAAACTCTCCCTCTCCTGCACTACTCCTCGTCCCCGTCACATACTCCCTCCACTACACCTCTTTCGTCTCCGTCACGCCTCCCTTCCTTTCACCCTACCATTCTCCGTGACCCATTGCCTCACCTGCACACATTCCCTAACTTCCTTACCGCCCAGCCCTTCACCGTGACAAGCTCCATCCAGTAAAACTCTTCAAATCTCGGCCACCGCCCCTCGCGCCTGCCTCTCTGTGCTCAGCGGCAATTGTGGGAAGTCTAAGGGAGAAATGATGTGTGTTGCTGCACCTACCCCTTCCACCGAATATCTATCGCCAGGCTCTGAGCCTCTCCAAGCTCTGCATGCACAGGCCGGTCACGTGGTTCCACTCCATTTGCATCAGTATCTGCAATCTCACAACCCCTTCCCTGGCCTCCTCTCTCCTCCCCTTCCTTTCCCTTCCCCTTCACGCAGCACAGCATCCGGTCACACACACACAGACACCATTTCCGAGAGACACACACAGTTCGAGACTACTGGAACGCCGAAGTGCTGGGTATTGGTGAGTGGGGAGAGCGGCAGAGGGTGGGGACTGTGCACATTTTCTGACTTCAGTAGAGTTTGCTGCGATGGTGCGGGTGTACTTCAATTATCTGACCGCGGGAGAGTGATGGGATAATACGTTGTGAGCTTCACTGTTTATCTAAGCAAGGGAGTGGGTTTTGGCACGGTGAGGAGAGAGCTGCACTCTGTATCCGACCCCTGGGAACGTGTGATGGTACAGTGTGGAGGGAGCTTCACACTGTGTCTGACCTCGGGAGTGTGTGATGGGACGGTGTGGAGGGAGCTTCATTCAGTGCCTGATCCTAGGAGTGTGTGAGGTGACGGAGTGGAGGGAGCTTAATTCTGTGTCTTACCCCGGGTGTGTGCGATGGGTCGGTGTGGAGGGAGATTTACTCTGTGCCTGACTGAAAGTCATAGTTAGGTGATTTTGGTGTTTAAACAGCTTCCAGTCAGAAACAGGGTGGACGAAAATGGCGACTCACACGTTCTGCTCCAACGGCTGCAAGCTGAACAGCCGTTCTGTCGCCTCCACTCTCCTCCCCTTCCTTCCTCTTCTCTCAGCACACCATTCCCTCTCAATGATTCTTAAGTGGGTGAGTGAGCAGCCGGAGGTCCTGATGCATACACAGCGGTATGCAAAGTTTGGGCACCCCTGCTCAAAATTCCTGTTACTGTGAATAGATAAGCGAGTAAAAGATGACCTGATTTCCAAAAGGCATCATGTTAAAGATGCCACAGTTCTTTAATATTTTAAGCAAGATTACTTTTTTTTAATTCTATTGTTTTTAATGTTTCAAAATAACAGAAAAGAAGAGGGCCCGAAGCAAACTTTTGGGCACCCTGTATTGTCAGTACTTTGTAACAGGCGCTTTGGCAAATGTGGTAGCGTCTAAACGCTTTCTGCAGGCAGCTAAAAGTCTTTCAATTCTTGTTTGGGGGATTTTCGCCCAGTCTACATTGCAAAAGGTTTCTAGTTCTGTGAAATTCTTGGGCCGTCTTGCATGCATTGCGCTTTTGAGGTCTATCCACAGATTTTGGATGATGTTGAGTTCGGTGGACTGTGAAAGCCATGGTAAATCCTTCATCGTGCGCCTCTTGAAGTAGTCCGTTGTGGATTTTGAGGTGTGTTTTGGATCATCCTCCTGTTGTAGAAGCCATTCTTTTTTCACCTTCAACATTTTTTGTATTTTTTATAGAACTTCATCATCAAATATTTCCATAAGATGTATTTCAAATACTGTACATATACAAACTCTATTTCCAGAAAAGTTTGGATAATTCCAAAATGCAATAAAAACAAACATCTTTGGTATGTTAATTCACGTGAACCTTTATTTAACTGACAAAAGTACAAAGGAAAGATTGTTAATAGTTTTACTGACCAACTTAATTGTATTTTGTAAATATACACACATTTAGAATTTGATGGTTGCAACACACTCAACAGAAGTTGAGACAGAGTCAAAATAAGATTGGAAATTCACAGACTATTCAAGTAACACCGGTTTGGAAGACTCCACATTAAGCAGGCTAATTGGTAGCAGGTCAGGTATCATGACTGGGTATAAAAGTAGCGTCCATCAAAGGCTCAGTCTTTGCAAGCAAGGATGGGTCGTGGCTCACCCCTTTGTGCCAAAATTCCTGAGAGACTTGTTAGTCAGTTGAAAAGGAACATTTCTCAACGCAAGATTGAAGAGAATTTTGGTCTTTCAACATCTACAGTACATAATATTGTGAAAAGATGCAGAGAATTCAGAGACATCTCAGTGTGTAAAGGGCAAGGTCGGAAACCACTGTTGAATCCGCGTGATCTTCGAGCCCTCAGGCGGCACTGCCTAAGAAACCGTCATGCTACTGTGACAATTATAGCCACCTGGGCTCGGGAGTACTTCAGAAAACCATTGTCGCTCAACACAGTCCGTCGCTGCATCCAGAAATGCAACTTGAAACTGTATTACGCAAGGAGGAAGCCAAACATCAACTCTATGCAGAAATGCTGGCGAGTTCTCTGGGCCCGAGCTCATCTCAGATGGACCAAAAGACTGTGGAAACGTGTGCTGTGGTCAGATGAGTCTACATTTCAGCTAGTTTTCGGAAAAAAAACGGGCGTCGGGTTCTCCGTGCCAAAGTTGAAAACGACCATCCAGATTATTATCAGCGAAATGCGCAAAAGCCAGCATCTGTGATGGTATGGGGGTGCATAAGTGCCCACGGATGGGTGAGTTGCATGTATGTGAAGGTACCATTGACTCTGAGGCGTATATTAGGATTTTAGGGACACGTACGTTACCATCAAGGCGACGTATCATCCGGGACGTCCATGCTTATTTCAGCAGGACAATGCCAGACCACATTCGGCACGGGTTATAACAGCGTGGCTTTGTAGTCACAGAGTGCGTGTGCTTGACTGGCCTGCTGCCAGTCCAGATCTATCTCCTATTGAAAATGTATGGCGCATCATGAAGAGGAGAATCAGACAACGGAGACCACGGATTGTTGAGCTGCTGAAGTCTTATATCAAGCAAGAATGGTCAAAATTTCCAATTGCAAATCTACTACAATTAGTATCCTCAGTTCCAAAACGATTAAAAAGTGTTATTAAAAGGAAAGTGATGTAACACAATGGTAAACATGCCTCTGTCCCAACTTTTGTTGAGTGTGTTGCAGCCATTAAATTCGAAATTTGTGTATGTTTACAAATTAAAAGTAAGTTGGTCAGTAAAACTATTAAAAATAGTTTCTTTGTACTTTTTTCAGTTAAATAAAGGTTCGCGTGAATTAACATATCACAGATTTTTGTTTCTTATTGCATTTTGGAAAATATCCCAATTTTTCTGGAAATGGGGTTTGTATATCATGTAATCATATTGGTGGGGTGTATGGGGTGTCAGGGAGGGGTAGCACCTCTGGTGGGGAAACATGTCGCGTCCTTTTCAAGGCGGTTAGTCCACCTTTGGTCCCCACCTGGCACTCAGCTCTCACCTGTGGCTCCCCGTAGCTGTTTGCATGCGACAGAGGCCACACCCCGGGCAACGGCTTCGAAAATTGGCTAAACCAGGTGAGGGTAGCCGACGGGTCTCAAACCCTCGGTGAGATAGGGAGCTGTCTATCCCAGCATGTGAAGACAGACTCCGGTGGATTGAGCGGACGAGACCAATGGAAGGTCCAACGGTCAAGAAGGCGGTCTCTGCAAGGGTCGTGGAACGTGTAGAGCAGGACAAAACACAGAAGACGTCCTGGTCATCCACTGCGCCTAGTCCCATCTCCAGCCGTCTCGACTCTGTCTTGCCACTGGATCCAGATGGGAATTGGGAAGAGAGAGTGTGGCTGACGCTGCGCAACTCTCCCTCACTTAAATCAAAGTGACGAGCTAGTCTCGACACCATCAATAATGGTGTCGAGGTCCTCATCGACGTACGATGGACGAACAACAACAACAATCATATTTGTCATAAATCTCCAAATAATGTTTATCTGAGGTATACACTTATCGAAAGGAAAGGAGAGAAAGAACAAGTGAAAGAAGAAAGCTAACTGCAAGTACGGAGTGATCATTTCTATTACAACATATTAATTCACTTCTGAGAATAAAATCAGGCCTATGAGGTGTTATGTAGTTAAACCATTTTCCCCAGTATGTATCATACTGTTCCAACTTATGATTAACAGATGCTGCTATGTTCCCCATTTTGTAAATGTCCATTGTAGTTTCCATCAATACATTTAAAGTTGGGCTTCCTGTGATAACGATTTCCTGTTAATGGTCTTTTTTTTTCCCCAACCACCAGCAGTATATTCATTAAATATTTATCTATTTTCCCACTCTTGAGGTACACACCCAAAATACATGCTCCTACTTTCTAATTGTTTATTTATTTATTTATAAGTCTTTTGATTAATTATTATTGAAAATCAACAAAAAACACATTACAATAGTCAAATCAACATATCAATATATACAACAAGATTTAAACTATCAGATAACTAATTAACCAAGCTAAACAGTATACCAATAATAAGAGGGAAAAATGCTAATAATATATTTTTTGGAACCCCTGCTAACTAAACCAAAAATAAAAAAAACACTGACCGAAAAAAACATTAAAAAAAATCTTTGGTAGCACAATCCCGGAGCTGTACGCCATACACGCTTCCATAACAGAAAAAAAAAAATCAATCCACCAACAGAATCCGATTACACAAGAAGCAGAAGGGTACCATCTTAATTAACTCAAATCAAATGATAGTAACGGGCCCTACCTTTTCTTACAGTCAAATTGCGGGTCAAAAGTTCGAATTCTAATTTTCTCCTAACAAAGACAACCGGCAGTTGTCCATGCTGCAAGCCTCCCCTCCCCAAGCCACCGATGTTGTCCAAGGGAAGGGCATTAGGGCCGATACAGCTTGGCACCGGTGTCGCCGCAGAGCACCGTGTGGTTAAGTGCCTTGCTCAAAGACACAACACGCTGCCACAGCTGAGGATCGAACCAGTGACCTTCAGTTCACTAGACCGACGCCTCAACCACTTGGCCACGCACTGACACATTGAGTAGTCTGTACTTGTGTATACAAAAAGTGGGACAGAATATTGAATGTAATCCCTTTTGTCGGGGAAAAGGTCCCTCCATATATCTATTAAATCAACTTTCTCAAAAAGTGTATTAACTCTCCTATATAACAATTTTGTTTCATAGGGTTTTATATCGGAAGAATCTAACTTTGGTTGTAATTGTAGATTTAAGTCTCCTCCACATATCAGGAGACCCTCTGTTTCCGTTCCAATATATTAGCAATTTTATGAAAGAAACTAATTATCACTTCCTGGGTGCGCTTTTGTATTCAACGGGGTATCTGAATTTCCATCTATATTCCCCCTTACCAGAATATATCTGCCCTCCTTATATTCCATTTCGGATACTTTTTCGAAATTTAGCTTGCTTGAAATAAGAATAACAACTCCTCTCTCATGTCGTGGTTTATATGAGGAGAAAAACAAATTAGTGAAGCCCATTCTCTTTAGTTTTCCATGCTATTTATCACTGAAGTGAGCTTCCTGTATAGTACATGGACTTGCCTTTTTTATTCATTTTAGATAGAATTTTGCAGCGTTTTATTGGATTTACCAGTCCAGTGACATTAAAAGAAATGAATTGTACTTTGTCATTAGCCATGTGTCAATATATCATTGAAATTAGCAGAATAACGCTTAATCGATCTGCTGCCTGAACAAATTAGAACCAAGAATGGCGAATAATAATACAAACTGCCACGAAGGTGTGATTCCAAGGCTGGGGTCTCCAGATGAACCTGGGTTCAGCTAGAGGAAACATCAGGCCGTGGGGATAGCCCCTCCTCCCTGTGAGTTGCGGGCCCCCATTACAGTAAGTGGACATGTAACCCCAGATCCCTCTGCTCCGAAGCTAAGCAGGCTCAGGCCTGGTCAGTACTTGGATGGGTGACCGCCTGAGACCTCAGCCTTTTTTACCTCCTTCATGATGGTTCAGGGGTAGCAACCGTTAGGAAACCTGGATGTCTGAGTCCTGAGGCTCCTAGGCACCCATCCTGATGGTTGAGTGGTAATAATTTTCCAAAACCTGGTAGTGTGGGTCCTGAGGCTCCTGTACCTTCTTCCTTATTTTTGTTGCGTAATAACTGTTCCTGAACCCGGTGGTGTGAGTCCTGAGGTTCGTAGACAGCCTTTCTGTATGGTTGAGGGTTAATAACTGTCCCTGAACACGGTGATGTGAGTCCTGAGGCTCCTGTACCACCCTTCAGATCGTTGAGGGGTAGTATATCTTCTTGAAACTGGTTGTGAGACTCTTGAGGCTCCTGGACCTTCTTCCTGATGGTTGAGGGGCAATAGCTGTTCCATAACATTGAGTGTAAATCATGAGGCCAATTAACTATAGTGAGCAAGTCTGCGAAAAATGGATAGTTGCAGGGTAAATTTGTCTTCCCTGAATATACTCGTTACTATCGGATACGACATGAAGGGTCCCTGTGGGAACACAGTTTCACTGTCAGCAAAACCCAACATCGTCACTCACTGTTCTCTGTTCCCCATTTACAGAACAGAGGTGTTGCCAGGGATGGGTCAGCAGGAGAGGCGCTTGTTATTTCATATCACGGTGGCAAAATCTCACGCTGGAGCGAAGAAAAAATGTTCGAAGGGTGGCTCAAAGCTGCTGGAAATTAGCTCAATCGAGGAAGAGGTATGTGACAGACCACGTGAGAATGGCCACAAACTTACCGGGGCCTGACAGAGTGAAGCTCCCTCCAAAACGTCCCTTCACCCGCTCCCGGGGCCAGACACTAGTGCAGCTCCTTCCACACCGTCCTATCACACGCTTCAGGGGTCACTCAGAGTGAAGCTCCCGCCACACCGTCCCATTGCATACACCCGGGGTCGGACACAGAGTAAAGCTCGCTCTACACCGTCCCATCACACCTTCCCAGGGTCAAACAGAGAGGGAAGCTCCCTCCACACTGTCCCATCGCACAATCACGGGATCAGGCACAGAGTTAAGCCCCCTCTACACCGACCCATTACACACTTCTGGGATCAGACACAGAGGTAAACTCCCACTATTCCGTCCCAGCAGAGACTGCCGGGGTCAGACACAGATTATATCTCCCCACACACTCTCCCATCACACACTGCCAGGGACAGACACAGAGTGAAACTTTTTTTTTCCACACAGTCCGATCGCACAATCACAGGATCAGAAACGGAGTGAAGTTGCCCCACACCAACGCATCACACACTCCAGGGGTCAGACAAATTGTGAAGCTCCCTTCACACCGTCCCACCACAACATCCCGGGAAAAAAAAAAAAGACACAGAGTGGAAATCCCTCCACACTGTCCTATCGCACACCCCCGTGGTCGGACACAGAGTGAAGCTCCCTGAACACCGCTCCATCACACATTCCCGTGGTAATACAGACTGAAGCTCCCTCCACACCGTCACATCACACACTCCCAGTGTCATAAAGAGTGAAATTCCGCCCACACCGTCCCATCACACACTCGCGGGGTCAGACACTGAGTGAATCTCCCTCCACACCATCCCATCACACACTCCCGGTGTGAAAAAGAGTGAAACTCCGCCCACACCGTCCCATCACACATCCTGGGATCAGACACAGAACAAAGCTACTGCGCGTCGTCCCATCAAACACTGCCGGATCAGACAGTGAGTCAGTTCCCTCTACACCGTCCTGTAACATACTCCCGGGGTGAAACGCAGAGTGAAGCTCCCTCTACACCGTCTCATCACACACTCCCGGGGTCAGACACAACGTGACGCTCCCTCCACACCGTCTCATCACACCCTCCCGGTGTCATACAGAGTGAAGCTACCTCCACACCGTCCCATCACACACTCCCGGGGTGAAACGCAGAGCAAATCTCCCTCCGCACCGTCCCATCACACACTCCCGGGGTCAGACACAGAGTGAATCTCCCTCCACACCGTCCCATCACACACTCCCGGGGTGAAACGCAGAGTGAATCTCCCTCTACACCGTCTCATCACACACTCCCGGGGTCGGACACAACGTGACACTCCCTCCACACCGTCCCATCACACCCTCCCGGTGTCAGAAGTGAGTGAAGCTCCCTCCCCACCGTCCCATTACACACTCACCGGGTCAGACAGAGTGAAGCTTCCTCCACACCGTCTCATGACACACTCCCGGGGTCAGACTCAGAGTGAATCTACACATCGCCCCATCACATCACCTTCTCAATTCGAGTCTCGGGCACCGCTATTTTTTGATTGACGGTGTCAAGCTGTGACTTGATATCATTGAGTTGCTCGTTTACATCTCTTTGTAATCCCCGTATCTCTTCCAGAGGTTTTATCATGTTCGCCGCTTCACCTGAACGAGGCCCATCGTCAGCCTGGCGAGCACGCGTTCGAGTAGTAGAGACACGTGTTGTACCTCTCCCGTCCATAGGCTCCGCACTGATTCCTTTTTTATCTCCATTCTTTTCCCCATTCTTGCCCCCCTTATCAATTCAGATATTTTCGGAAGATCTTATATTTGATGAATGAATGCGGCAATATATGCGTTATTTTTTCCGGAGTAGCTGTTCATTCAAGCTGCCATTTTGGACGATGACGTCACCGGAACCCCCTCGCTGGTGTCTTTAATTGACGGAACCCATCTTGAGTCTGAGCGTGTGTTTCTCTGTGTCTGTAACTGTCCTTGTAAAAAAGTAAACACGCTGCAGAGAAAACATAACACGAGCTGGTCACCAGAGCAACGAGGCAATTCTGCAGACAGTAGAAATTAACACAGAGCCAAACAGTCAGTCTCGGTTCCCTCTTTCTCCTTAAAGTGACAGTCCACAGACAATATGAACCCTAGGGGTAGATAGCACACCACAATCTGAAACGCCCGCCCCCACCCCTCAACACGGTGCCACTGACTCTCCCCCTGACCGTCACTCTCAGTGTTACAGACTCGTCAGTCTATGATCATCTGTGAATGAAACTTTGCGAACAACGTCAGGAGGTGAACAGGACCCAGCGCCTATATCGTCAACAGATTCATGAGGTGAACTCAACCCTGGAATCCAGGACTTCCGAGAACTCCCTTCTGAATCTCCCCCAGTAACAGTTCCTGAGCATAGTGGTGTGAGTCCCGAGGCTCCTGACCTCCTTCCTGATGGTTGAGGGGTAACAGCTGTTCCTGAACTTAGTCTGTAAATCATGAGGCCAGTTGTCTATAGTGAGCGATTCTGCGAAAACTGGATGGCTACAGGGTAATCTCCCTTTCGTGAGTGTACTCGCGACTATTTATATCAGAAACAACATGAAGACTCCCTCTGGGTTCAAAGTTTCTCGGTCAGCAAAACCCAATATCGTCACTCACTGTTCTCTGTTCCCCATTTACAGAACAGATGTGTTTCCAGGGGTGGGTCAACAGGAGAGGCGCTTGTTATTTCATATCGACGGTGGCAAAATCTCACGCTGGAGCGAAGCAAAAATATTCGAAGTGTGGTTGAAAGCTGCTGGAAATGAACTCAATCGAGGAAAAAGTATGTGCCATACCACGTGAGGATGTCCGCAAACTGCCCGGGGCCTGACAGAGCGATCCTCCCTCCACACCGTCCCATCACACACTCCCGGAGTGAGACAGAAAGTGACACTCGCTCCACACCGTCCCATCATAAACTTCATGGTTCATATAGAGTCACGTTCCCTCCATATCGTCCCATCGCACACCCACGAGGCGTGACAGAGAAACTCCCTCCACACACTCCCGGGATAAGACAAATAGTAAAGCTCCCTCCATATCGTCCCATCACACACCCACGAGGTGTGACAGAGAAACTCTCTCCACACTTTCCCATCACACACTTGCGCTGTCAGATAAATAGTAACGCTCCCTCCACAGCGTCCCATCACACACTCCCGGGATAACACAAATAGTAAAGCTCCCTCCACAGCGTCCCATCACACACTCCCGGGATCAGACAAATAGTAAAGCTCCCTCCACAGCGTCCCATCACACACTCGCAGGGTCAGGCACGGAGCGAATCTCCCTCCACACCGTCCCATTAGGCACTCAAGGGGTCATGCAGAGTGAAGCTCCCACACTCCATCCCATGACACAACCCTGGGCTCAAACGCAGAGTGAATCGCCCTCTGCACCGTCGCACTACAAGCTCCCGGGGTCATACACAGAGTGATGCTCGCTACAGACGGCCTCATCGTACACTCCCGGGAGAGACATAGATTGAAACTCCCTCCACACCGTCCCATCACACACTCCCGGGTTCAGACACAGAGTGAATCTCCCTCCACAGCGTCCCATCACACACTCCCGGGGTCAGACACAGAGTGAATCTCCCTCCACACCGCCCCATCACACACCGCCGGGTAGTAACTGTGCGAAATTCCCTCCGCCCTATTGCGTTATACACTTCTAGGGTCCAACGATAACGTTCCATGCAGAGTGGTAACGAAAGAAAATGTATTTACCAGGATTTTGTTTCCAAAACTTAGATGGAGCGGACGTTACTGGATTGGAAAATGCCTATGCATGTGAGGTTCTCAGTGACTGACGGCTGTGTGGAGTGGGGGGCAGTGGGTTCAGTTTGGAGTCTTACAGGGTGCTGTGGTGAGGGCGTGGGCAGTGCGAGTAGTTTGGGGACTGACTTGGGGCTCGACCGGGAGAGTGGGCAAGGTGATTAGTATGGGGACTGATTCAGGGCTCTGGGGAGAGAGCGGGACGATGTCATTTCTTTTGGGACTGAGATGGGGCTGCGGGGAGATAGTGCAGCAGTGCGATTATTCTTCTGACTGATACAGGGTGTGAGGTGGAGAGTGGGACAGTGGGACTAGTATGGTGACCTACACTACGCTGCGGGAAAAGAATGGGAGACTGCGCTTAGTGTGGTGTCCGTCAGAGGCATGAGAGAGGAGCCTGCCCAGGCGGATTGCAGGAGGATACTGGCGGGGATGACGGCAGAGCAGAGATGGCTGAATTTCGGGAATATTTCATAAGGCGCAGGATAGATATGTCCCACAGAAGCAGTTGTTCTCAGACGGCTGGTGTAGGCAACCGTGGCTGACAAAGGAAATTAAGGACTGCATAAAAGCCAAGGAAAAGGCATAGAAGGTAGCATAAGTAAGTGGGAAGGTGGATGATTGTTGCACTTTTAAAATCCAACAAAAGGCAACTAAAAAACGATAAGAAGGAAAAAGATGGAATATGAGGGCAAACAAGCCAATAACATAAAGCAGGATACTAACACTTAAAACAAAATGTATGAAGAGTAATGGGGAGTTCCGAGTTAATATTGAATCACTGGAAAATGAGAGTGGTGAGGTAGTAATGGGCGACAAAGAAATGACAGATGAACTTAATGGGTACTTTCCATCAGTCTTCACTGTGGAAGACACTAGCACTATACCAGTGGTCCGTGAGTGTCAGGGTGCAGGAGTGAGTGCCGTTGCGATTACAATGGAAAAAGTACCTGGCAAACTCAAAGTTCTTCCGGTGGATAAGTCACCTGGGCCAGATGGACTGCATCCCAGAGTCCTGAGAGAGGTTGCTGAAGGGATAACGGATTCATTGGTGATCTTTCAAAAATCACTTGATTCTGGCATGGTCCGGAGGACTGGAAGATTGCAAATGTCACTGCACACTTTAAGAAATGAGGAAGGCCAAAGAAAGGAAATTATTAGCCAGTTAGCCTGAAGTCAGTGTTTGGGGGAGTGTTGGAGTCCATTAAGAAATTTGAGGTTGTGAGGCACTTGGTGACTAATGATAAAATGAGTCGAAGTCAGCTTGGTTCCTGTCAAGGGAAATCTTGCCTGACACATCTATTAGAGTTCTTTGAGGAAGTAACCAGCAGATTGGACAAAGCAGAGGCAGCTGATATCATTGACTGGCAATCCAGAAGGCATTTGATAAAGTGCCATGCCTGAGGCTGCTTAACAAGCTAAAATCCGATGGCGTTACAGGAATGACACCGGCATGTCTAAAGGAATGACTGGCAGGCAGGAGGCAGCCAGCGGGAATGTAAGGGGCGTTCTCTAGTTGGCTGCCAGTGACTAGTGGTGTTCGTCACGGAGTCAGTATTGGGACTGCAACTTATCACATTGCTTGTCAATGATTTTGTGGTACAGATGGCTGTGTGGAAAGTAGGAGTCGGGGTCAAGTCCATTAACAAAACCATAGAAAAAAGTTCCCATCTAAGAGTGTCTTAAAAGACCCCATTGATTCCGCATCGCCAACCATCGATGGAAGTGTATTCTCGCTCTGTGGCAACCCACCACACTCTGTGTGAAAAACATACCTCCGACAACCCCTTCTACCATCTTCCAAGCATCTTAAAACTATGACCCTACACCCCGAGAAAATAATACTTTTCATTGACAAAGAACATGAAACAACGGGACGGTGTGGAGGGAGCTTCACTCTGTGTCTAACTCCCGGGAGTGTGCGGTGGGACGGTGTGGAGGGAGATTCACTCTGTGTCTAACTCCCGGGAGTGTGCGGTGGGACGGTGTGGAGGGAGATTCACTCTGTGTCTGACCCCGGGAGTGTGTGATGGGACGGTGCGGAGGGAGCCTCACTCTGTGTCTGACTCCGGGAGCGTGTGATCCGCTGGTGTGGAGGGTTTGGGTGGGGGGCGGAGAGGAGACACGACTGAAGGAGCGGGGAAAGCGGTTAATGGGAGATTTGGAGACAGGAGGGAGCAGTGGTGAGATAGCCGGCTGGCACGGGCCAAATGGTGTCTAATCTCTTCCCGACCCCCCCATCGCCGGAATAGGAGAGAGAGAGAGATGGAGAGGTGGAGAGAGTGATGGGGAGAGGAACAGCTGAGAGAGATAGTTTGTGTGTGTGCGTGTTTGTGTGTGTGTGTGTGTGTGTGAGAGAGAGAGAGAGAGAGAGAGAGAGAGAGAGAGAGAGAGAGAGAGAGAGAGAGAGAGAGAGAGAGAGAGAGAAGAGGGGGGGGGGTGCGGGAATGCCACGAATTAAGGAAGGAAAGAGAGAGTGCGTCACTGGACGAGGAAGTCGAGGAACGAGTTTTGAGGGGAGCTGCTCACCTCACTCCGAGGGAGGGGGCTCATTCACCTCGGTGGATGATGGGGCTTCGTCCCGGGGCCGTGGTTCCTCCCAGACAGAGCGTCTGAAGCCCCAGCGATGGTCCGGACCTGTGGGAGCGTCCGACGCACAAATCAGGAACCAACCACGGGGTGCAAATCTCCAGGACAAGAGAGGCTCTGGATGAGTGACACGGATCCCTCCGACATTCCGTCCTTCCTCATCCCTGCCCTCCTTCTCGACTTCCCTCCTTCTTTTCCTCTCCCCCCTCTCGCCTTCCGATGCCTCTCTGCTTCCATCGTCAGCATTCCTTCTCCCTCACCTCTTCCCTTCCTGCACTCCTTTCCTTTGTACATCGCTGACTCTCTCCTCCCTATCGTCCTCTCCGCTCCCTCTCATTCTATCTCTGTCTCCCTTTCTTCACCCCGTTCGATCGCCCTCTGTTTTCACCGTCTCTTTCCCAATCTCTCTCCGAATCTCCCTCTCTCTATTTCTCCCCTTTCTCTCTCCCTCCTTTCCCCATTTCTATCGCTCTCAGTTCGCTCTCTCCCAACACTACCCGTCACCCACTTCACTCTCTCCGCTAAACACCAAACTTCCCCTCTGTCTCTCCCACCCCACTCTTTCTCCCCACTTTCACTACTCTTCCCCACCGTTCTAAACACTTTCTCGAAAGACCTCATCCTCTCTCCTCCCCGCACTTCCTCCGGCTGTTCTCGGTTCCTCGCCTTATCAGCTGTTCATCTGTTGTTTGTTGCTGTTCGGTCGGACACGCTTCTCAACACGGGCTTCCTCTCTCAACGGTTGCTTCCCCTTTCTGCGCTCAGAGCGGCAGAGGACCCTCGACAGGATGGACGGCAGCGAGACTTACATGAATGTGAAGTTCACAAAAACGGACGCCCGGTCTCCTTCTCCAGGTGAGGGGGGCAGAGAGACGGAGGGGAGGGAGATTCAGTCTGTTTCTTACCCCGGGAGTGTGAGATAGGACGGAGGAAGGGAGTTTCACTCTGTATCTGATCCCGGAATGCTAGATGGAACGGTGCGGAGGGAGCTTCAATCTGTGTCTGACCGAGAGAGTGTGTGATGGGCGGTGTGGAGGGAGATTCACTCTGTGTCTGACCCCGGGTGTGTGTGATCGGATGGAGTGGACGGGACTTCACTCTGTGTCTGACCTCGGGAGTGTGTGATAGGACGGTGTGGAAGGAGATTCACTCTGTTTCCGGCCCCGGGAGTATGTGATGGGACGGTGTGGAGGGGCGTCACTCTGTGTCTGATGCCAGGAGTGCGGGATAGGATGGAGGGAGGGCGTTTCACTCGATGCCTGATCCCGGGAGTGCTGGATGGAACGCTGTGGAGGGAGATTCACTCTGTGTCTGACTCTGGGAGTGTGAGATAGGACGGAATGAGGGAGTTTCACTCTGTGTCTGACCCCGGGAGTGCGAGATGGGACAGTGTGGACGGAGCTTTACTCTGTGTCTGACCCCGAGAGTATATGATGTGACGGTGTGGAGGGAGCTTCATTCTGTGTCTGACCCCGGGAGTGTGCGATGGGACGGTGTGGAAGGTGATTGACTGCGTGTCTGACCACGGGAGCGTGTGATGGGACGGTGTGGAAGGTGATTCACTCTGTGTCTGACCCCGGGAGTGTGTGATGGGACGGTGTGGAGGGAGACTCATCCTGTGTCTGACCCCGGCAGTGTGTGATCAGACGGTGTGGAAGGAGATTCACTCTGTGTCTGACCCCGGGACGTGCGATGGGACGGTGTGGAGGGAGACTCATCCTGTGTCTGACCCCGGGAATGTGTGATGGGACGGTGTGGAAGGTGATTCACTCTGTGTCTGACCCCAGGAGTTTGTGGTGGGACGGTGTGGAATGTGATTCACTCTGTGTCTGAACCCGGGAGTGTGTGATGGGACGGTGTGGAGGGAGACTCATCCTGTGTCTAACCCCGGGAATGTGTGATGGGACGGTGTGGAAGGTGATTCACTCTGTGTCTGACCCCAGGAGTTTGTGGTGGGACGGTGTGGAATGTGATTCAATCTGTGTCTGACCCCGGGAGTGTGTGATGGGAAGGTGTGGAGGGAGACTCATCCTGTGTCTGACCCCGGGAATGTGTGATGGGACGGTGTGGAAGGTGATTCACTCTGTGTCTGATCCCAGGAGTTTGTGGTGGGACGGTGTGGAATGTGATTCACTCTGTGTCTCTGACCCCGGGAGTGCGTGATGGGACGGTGTGGAGGGAGATTCACTCTATGTCTGACCCCGGGAGTGTGTGATGGGACGGTGTGGAGGGAGATTCACCCTGTGTCTGACCCCGGGAGTGTGTGATGGGACGGTGTGGAGGGAGATTCACTCTGTGTCTGACCCCGGGAGCGTGTGATGGGACGGTGTGGAATGTGATACACTCTGTGTCACTGACCCCGGGAGTGTGTGATGGGACGGTGTGGAATGTGATTCACTCTGTGTCTGACCCCGGGAGTGTGTGATGGGACGGTGTGGAGGGAGATTCACTCTGTGTCTGACCCCGGGAGCGTGTGAAGGGACGGTGTGGAGGGAGATTCACTCTGTGACTGACCCCGGGAGTGTGTGATGGGATGGTGTGGAGGGAGATTCACTCTGTGTCTGACCCCGGGAGTGTGTGTTGGGACGGTGTGGAGGGAGATTCACTCTATGTCTGACCCCGGGAGTGTGTGATGGGACGGTGTGGAGGGAGATTCACTCTGTGTCTGACCCCGGGAGTGTGTGATGGGACGGTGTGGAGGGAGATTCACTCTGTGTCTGACCCCGGGAGCGTGTGATGGGACGGTGTGGAATGTGATTCACTCTGTGTCACTGACCCCGGGAGTGTGTGATGGGACGGTGTGGAATGTGATTCACTCTGTGTCTGACCCCGGGAGTGTGTGATGGGACGGTGTGGAGGGAGATTCACTCTGTGTCTGACCCCGGGAGTGTGTGATGGGACGGTGTGGAGGGAGATTCACTCTGTGACTGACCCCGGGAGTGTGTGATGGGACGGTGTGGAGGGAGATTCACTCTGTGTCTGACCCCGGGAGTGTGTGATGGGACGGTGTGGAGGGAGATTCACTCTGTGTCTGAGCCCGGGAGTGTGTGATGGGACGGTGTGGAGGGAGATTCACTCTGTGTCTGACCCCGGGAGTGTGTGACTGAACGGTGTGGAGGGAGATTCACTCTGTGACTGACCCCGGGAATGTGTGATGGGACGGTGTGGAAGGTGATTCACTCTGTGTCTGACCCCAGGAGTTTGTGGTCGGACGGTGTGGAATGTGATTCACTCTGTGTCTGACTCCGGGAGTGTGTGATGGGACGGTGCGGAGGGAGATTCACTCTGTGTCTGACTCCGGGAGTGTGTGATGGGACGGTGCGGAGGGAGATTCATTCTGTGTCTGACCCCGGGAGTGTGTGATGGGACGGTGTGGAGGGAGATTCACTCTGTGTCTGACCCCGGGAGTGTGTGATGGGACGGTGTGGAGGGAGATTCACTCTGTGTCTGACCCCGTGAGTGTGTGATGGGACGGTGTGGAATGTGATTCACTCTGTGTCTGAACCCGGGAGTGTGTGATGGGACGGTGTGGAGGGAGATTCACTCTGTGTCTGACCCCGGGAGTGTGTGACGGGACGGTGTGGAGGGAGATTCACTCTGTGTGTCTGACCCCGGGAGTGTGTGATGGGACGGTGTGGAATGTGATTCACTCTGTGTCTGACCCCGGGAGTGTGTGATGGGACGGTGTGGAGGGAGATTCACTCTGTGTCTGACCCCGGGAGTGTGTGATGGGACGGTGTGGAGGGAGATTCTCTCTGTGACTGACCCCGGGAGTGTGTGATGGGACGGTGTTAAGGGAGATTCACTCTGTGTCTGACCCCGGGAGTGTGTGATGGGACGGTGTGGAGGGAGATTCACTCTGTGTCTGACCCCGGGAGTGTGTGATGGGACGGTGTAGAGGGAGATTCACTCTGTGTCTGACCCCGGGAGTGTGTGATGGGACGGTGTGGAGGGAGATTCACTCTGTGTCTGACCCCGGGAGTGTGTGACTGAACGGTGTGGAGGGAGATTCACTCTGTGTCTGACCCCGGGAGTGTGTGATGGGACGGTGTGGAAGGTGTTTCACTCTGTGTCTGACCCCAGGAGTTTGTGGTGGGACGGTGTGGAATGTGATTCACTGTGTGTCTGACCCCGGGAGTGTGTGATGGGACGGTGTGGAGGGAGATTCACTCTGTGTCTGACCACGGGAGTGTGTGATGGGACGGTGCGGAGGGAGATTCACTCTGTGTCTGACCCCGGGAGTGTGTGATGGGACGGTGTGGAGGGAGATTCACTCTGTGTCTGAACCCGGGAGTGTGTGATGGGACGGTGTGGAATGTGATTCACTGTGTGTCTGACCCCGGGAGTGTGTGATGGGACGGTGTGGAGGGAGATTCACTCTGTGTCTGACCCCGGGAGTGTGTGATGGGACGGTGTGGAGGGAGATTCACTCTGTGTCTGAACCCGGGAGTGTGTGATGGGACGGTATGGAATGTGATTCACTCTGTGTCTGACCCCGGGAGTGTGTGATGGCACGGTGTGGAGGGAGATTCACTCTGTGTCTGACCCCGGGAGTGTGTGATGGGACGGTGTGGAGGGAGATTCACTCTGTGACTGACCCCGGGAGTGTGTGATGGGACGGTGTGGAGGGAGATTCACTCTGTGTCTGACCCCGGGAGTGTGGTATGGGACGGTGTGGAGGGAGATTCACTCTGTGTCTGGCCCCGGGAGTGTGTGATGGGACGGTGTGGAGGGAGATAAACTGTGTGTCTGACCCCGGGAGTGTGTGATGGGACGGTGTGGAGGGAGATTCACTCTGTGTCTGACCCCGGGAGTGTGTGATGGGACAGTGTGGAAGGTGTTTCACTCTGTGTCTGACCCCAGGAGTTTGTGGTGGGACGGTGTGGAATGTGATTCACTGTGTGTCTGACCCCGGGAGTGTGTGATGGGACGGTGTGGAGGGAGATTCACTCTGTGTCTGACCACGGGAGTGTGTGATGGGACAGTGTGGTCGGAGCTTTACTCTGTGTCTGACCCCGAGAGTATATGATGTGACGGTGTGGAGGGAGCTTCATTCTGTGCCTGACCCCGGAAATGTGCGATGGGACGGTGTGGAAGGTGATTGACTGCGTGTCTGACCACGGGAGCGTGTGATGGGACGGTGTGGAAGGTGATTCACTCTGTGTCTGACCCCGGGAGTGTGTGATGGGACGGTGTGGAGGGAGACTCATCCTGTGTCTGACCCCGGCAGTGTGTGATCAGACGGTGTGGAAGGAGTTTCACTCTGTGTCTGACCCCGGGACGTGCGATGGGACGGTGTGGAGGGAGACTCATCCTGTGTCTGACCCCGGGAATGTGTGATGGGACGGTGTGGAAGGTGATTCACTCTGTGTCTGACCCCAGGAGTTTGTGGTGGGACGGTGTGGAATGTGATTCACTCTGTGTCTGAACCCGGGAGTGTGTGATGGGACGGTGTGGAGGGAGACTCATCCTGTGTCTGACCCCGGGAATGTGTGATGGGACGGTGTGGAAGGTGATTCACTCTGTGTCTGATCCCAGGAGTTTGTGGTGGGACGGTGTGGAATGTGATTCACTCTGTGTCTCTGACCCCGGGAGTGTGTGATGGGACGGTGTGGAGGGAGATTCACTCTATGTCTGACCCCGGGAGTGTGTGATGGGACGGTGTGGAGGGAGATTCACTCTGTGTCTGACCCCGGGAGTGTGTGATGGGACGGTGTGGAGGGAGATTCACTCTGTGTCTGACCCCGGGAGCATGTGATGGGACGGTGTGGAATGTGATTCACTCTGTGTCTCTGACCCTGGGAGTGTGTGATGGGACGGTGTGGAATGTGATTCACTCTGTGTCTGACCCCGGGAGTGTGTGATGGGACGGTGTGGAGGGAGATTCACTCTGTGTCTGACCCCGGGAGTGTGTGATGGGACGGTGTGGAGGGAGATTCACTCTGTGACTGACCCCGGGAGTGTGTGATGGGACGGTGTGGAGGGAGATTCACTCTGTGTCTGACCACCGGAGTGTGTGATGGGGCGGTGTGGAGGGAGATTCACTCTGTGTCTGACCCCGGGAGTGTGTGATGGGACGGTGTGGAGGGAGATTCACTCTGTGTCTGACCCCGGAGTGTGTGATGGGACGGTGTGGAGGGAGATTCACTCTGTGTCTGACCCCGGGAGTGTGTGACTGAACGGTGTGGAGGGAGATTCACTCTGTGACTGACCCCGGGAACGTGTGATGGGACGGTGTGGAAGGTGATTCACTCTGTGTCTGACCCCAGGAGTTTGTGGTGGGACGGTGTGTAATGTGATTCACTCTGTGTCTGACTCCGGGAGTGTGTGATGGGACGGTGCGGAGGGAGATTCACTCTGTGTCTGACCCCGGGAGTGTGTGATGGGACGGTGCGGAGGGAGATTCACTCTGTGTCTGACCCCGGGAGTGTGTGATGGGACGGTGTGGAGGGAGATTCACTCTGTGTCTGACCCCGGGAGTGTGTGATTGGGACGGTGTGGAGGGAGATTCACTCTGTGTCTGACCCCGGGAGTGTGTGATGGGACGGTGTGGAATGTGATTCACTCTGTGTCTGAACCCGGGAGTGTGTGATGGGACGGTGTGGAGGGAGATTCACTCTGTGTCTGACCCCGGGAGTGTGTGACGGGACGGTGTGGAATGTGATTCACTCTGTGTCTGACCCCGGGAGTGTGTGATGGGACGGTGTGGAGGGAGATTCACTCTGTGTCTGTCCCCGGGAGTGTGTGATGGGACGGTGTGGAGGGAGATTCTCTCTGTGACTGACCCCGGGAGTGTGTGATGGGACGGTGTTAAGGGAGATTCACTCTGTGTCTGACAACGGGAGTGTGTGATGGGACGGTGTGGAGGGAGATTCACTCTGTGTCTGACCCCGGGAGCATGTGATGGGACGGTGTGGAATGTGATTCACTCTGTGTCTCTGACCCTGGGAGTGTGTGATGGGACGGTGTGGAATGTGATTCACTCTGTGTCTGACCCCGGGAGTGTGTGATGGGACGGTGTGGAGGGAGATTCACTCTGTGACTGACCCCGGGAGTGTGTGATGGGACGGTGTGGAGGGAGATTCACTCTGTGTCTGACCACCGGAGTGTGTGATGGGACGGTGTGGAGGGAGATTCACTCTGTGTCTGACCCCGGGAGTGTGTGATGGGACGGTGTGGAGGGAGATTCACTCTGTGTCTGACCCCGGGAGTGTGTGATGGGACGGTGTGGAGGGAGATTCACTCTGTGTCTGACCCCGGGAGTGTGTAACTGAACGGTGTGGAGGGAGATTCACTCTGTGACTGACCCCGGGAACGTGTGATGGGACGGTGTGGAAGGTGATTCACTCTGTGTCTGACCCCAGGAGTTTGTGGTGGGACGGTGTGGAATGTGATTCACTCTGTGTCTGACTCCGGGAGTGTGTGATGGGACGGTGCGGAGGGAGATTCACTCTGTGTCTGACCCCGGGAGTGTGTGATGGGACGGTGCGGAGGGAGATTCACTCTGTGTCTGACCCCGGGAGTGTGTGATGGGACGGTGTGGAGGGAGATTCACTCTGTGTCTGACCCCGGGAGTGTGTGATTGGGACGGTGTGGAGGGAGATTCACTCTGTGTCTGACCCCGGGAGTGTGTGATGGGACGGTGTGGAATGTGATTCACTCTGTGTCTGAACCCGGGAGTGTGTGATGGGACGGTGTGGAGGGAGATTCACTCTGTGTCTGACCCCGGGAGTGTGTGACGGGACGGTGTGGAATGTGATTCACTCTGTGTCTGACCCCGGGAGTGTGTGATGGGACGGTGTGGAGGGAGATTCACTCTGTGTCTGTCCCCGGGAGTGTGTGATCGGACGGTGTGGAGGGAGATTCTCTCTGTGACTGACCCCGGGTGTGTGTGATGGGACGGTGTTAAGGGAGATTCACTCTGTGTCTGACAACGGGAGTGTGTGATGGGACGGTGTGGAGGGAGATTCACTCTGTGTCTGACCCCGGGAGTGTGTGATGGGACGGTGTAGAGGGAGATTCACTCTGTGTCTGACCCCGGGAGTGTGTGATGGGACGGTGTGGAGGGAGATTCACTCTGTGTCTGACCCCGGGAGTGTGTGACTGAACGGTGTGGAGGGAGATTCAATGTGTGTCTGACCCCGGGAGTGTGTGATGGGACGGTGTGGAAGGTGTTTCACTCTGTGTCTGACCCCAGGAGTTTGTGGTGGGACGGTGTGGAATGTGATTCACTGTGTGTCTGACCCCGGGAGTGTGTGATGGGACGGTGTGGAGGGAGATTCACTCTGTGTCTGACCACGGGAGTGTGTGATGGGACGGTGCGGAGGGAGACTCACTCTGTGTCTGACCCCGGGAGTGTGTGATGGGACGGTGTGGAGGGAGATTCACTCTGTGTCTGACCCCGGGAGTGTGTGATGGGACGGTGTGGAGGGAGATTCACTCTGTGTCTGAACCCGGGAGTGTGTGATGGGACGGTGTGGAATGTGATTCACTCTGTGTCTGACCCCGGGAGTGTGTGATGGGACGGTGTGGAGGGAGATTCACTCAGAGTGTCTGACCCCGGGAGTGTGTGATGGGACGGTGTGGAATGTGATTCACTCTGTGTCTGACCCCGGGATTGTGTGATGGGACGGTGTGGAGGGAGATTCACTCTGTGTCTGACCCCGGGAGTGTGTGATGGGACGGTGTGGAGGGAGATTCACTCTGTGTCTGACCCCGGGAGTGTGTGATGGGACGGTGTGGAATGTGATTCACTCTGTGTCTGACCCCGGGAGTGTGTGATGGGACGGTGTGGAGGGAGATTCACTCTGTGTCTGACCCCGGGAGTGTGTGATGGGACGGTGTGGAGGGAGATAAACTGTGTGTCTGACCCCGGGAGTGTGTGATGGGACGGTGTGGAGGGAGATTCACTCTGTGTCTGACCCCGGGAGTGTGTGATGGGACAGTGGGGAAGGTGTTTCACTCTGTGTCTGACCCCAGGAGTTTGTGGTGGGACGGTGTGGAATGTGATTCACTGTGTGTCTGACCCCGGGAGTGTGTGATGGGACGGTGTGGAGGGAGATTCTCTCTGTGTCTGACCACGGGAGTGTGTGATGGGACTGTGTGGAGGGAGATTCACTCTGTGTCTGACCCCGGGAGTGTGTGACTGAACGGTGTGGAGGGAAATTCACTCTGTGTCTGACCCCGGGAGTGTGTGATGGGACGGTGTGGAGGGAGATTCACTCTGTGTCTGACCCCGGGAGTGTGTGATGGGACGGTGTGGAGGGAGATAAACTCTGTGTCTGACCCCGGGAGTGTGTCATGGGACGGTGTGGAGGGAGATTCACTCTGTGTCTGACCCCGGAGGTGTGACTGAACGGTGTGGAGGGAGATTCACTCTGTGTCTGACCCCGGGAGTGTGTGATGGGACGGTGTGGAAGGTGTTTCACACTGTGTCTGACCCCAGGAGTTTGTGGTGGGACGGTGTGGAATGTGATTCACTGTGTGTCTGACCCCGGGAGTGTGTGATGGGACGGTGTGGAGGGAGATTCACTCTGTGTCTGACCACGGGAGTGTATGATGGGACGGTGTGGAGGGAGATTCACTCTGTGTCTGAACCCGGGAGTGTGTGATGGGACGGTGTGGAGGGAGATTCACTCTGTGACTGACCCCGGGAGTGTGTGATGGGACGGTGTGGAGGGAGATTCACTCTGTCTCTGAACCCGGGAGTGTGTGATGGGACGGTGTGGAGGGAGATTCACTCTGTGTCTGACCCCGAGAGTGTGTGATGGGACGGTGTGGAGGGAGATTCACTCTGTGTCTGACCCCGGGAGTGTGTGATGGGACGGTGTGGAAAGAGATTCACTCTGTGTCTGACCCCGGGAGTGTGTGACTGAACGGTGTGGAGGGAGATTCACTCTGTGTCTGACCCCGGGAGTGTGTGATGGGACGGTGTGGAAGGTGATTCACTCTGTGTCTGACCCCAGGAGTTTGTGGTGGGATGGTGTGGAATGTGATTCACTCTGTGTCTGACCCCGGGAGTGTGTGATGGGACGGGGTGGAGGGAGATTCACTCTGTGTCTGACCCCGGGAGTGTGTGATGGGACGGTGTGGAGGGAGATTCACTCTGTGTCTGACCCCGCGAGTGTGCGATGGGACGGTGTGGAAGGTGATTGACTGCGTGTCTGACCACGGGAGCGTGTGATGGGACGGTGTGGAAGGTGATTCACTCTGTGTCTGACCCCAGGAGTGTGTGATGGGACGGTGTGGAGGGAGACTCATCCTGTGTCTGACCCGGGCAGTGTGTGATCGGACGGTGTTGAAGGAGATTCACTCTGTGTCTGACCCCGGGATGTGCAATGGGACGGTGTGGAAGGTGATTCACTCTGTGTCTGACCCCAGGAGTTTGTGGTGGGACGGTGTGGAATGTGATTCACTCTGTGTCTGACCCCGGGAGTGTGTGATGGGACGGTGTGGAGGGAGACTCATCCTGTGTCTGACCCCGGGAATGTGTGATGGGACGGTGTGGAAGGTGATTCACTCTGTGTCTGACCCCAGGAGTTTGTGGTGGGACGGTGTGGAATGTGATTCACTCTGTGTCTGACCCCGGGAGTGTGTGATGGGACGGTGTGGAGGGAGACTCATTCTGTGTCTGACCCCGGGAGTGTGTGATGGGACGGTGTGGAGGGTGATTCACTCTGTGTCTGACCTCAGGAGTGTGTCATGGGACGGTGTGGAGGGAGATTCACTCTGTGTCTAACCCCGGGAGTGTGTGATGGGACGGTGTGGAAGGTGATTCACTCTGTGTCTGATCCCAGGGGTTTGTGGTGGGACGGTGTGGAATGTGATTCACTCTGTGTCTCTGACCCCGGGAGTGTGTGATGGGACGGTGTGGAGGGAGATTCACTCTATGTCTGACCCCGGGAGTGTGTGATGGGACGGTGTGGAGGGAGATTCACTCTGTGTCTGACCCCGGGAGTGTGTGATGGGACGGTGTAGAGGGAGATTCACTCTGTGTCTGACCCCGGGAGCGTGTGATGGGACGGTGTGGAATGTGATTCACTCTGTGTCTCTGACCCTGGGAGTGTGTGATGGGACGGTTTGGAATGTGATTCACTCTGTGTCTGACCCCGGGAGTGTGTGATGGGACGGTGTGGAGGGAGATTCACTCTTTGTCTGACCCCGGGAGTGTGTGATGGGACGGTGTGGAGGGAGATTCACTCTGTGACTGACCCCGGGAGTGTGTGATGGGACGGTGTGGAGGGAGATTCACTCTGTGTCTGACCACCGGAGTGTGTGATGGGACGGTGTGGAGGGAGATTCACTCTGTGTCTGACCCCGGGAGTGTGTGATGGGACGGTGTGGAGGGAGATTCACTCTGTGTCTGACCCCGGGAGTGTGTGATGGGACGGTGTGGAGGGAGATAAACTCTGTGTCTGACCCCGGGAGTGTGTCATGGGACGGTGTGGAGGGAGATTCACTCTGTGTCTGACCCCGGGAGTGTGTGACTGAACGGTGTGGAGGGAGATTCACTCTGTGTCTGACCCCGGGAGTGTGTGATGGGACGGTGTGGAAGGTGTTTCACACTGTGTCTGACCCCAGGAGTTTGTGGTGGGACGGTGTGGAATGTGATTCACTGTGTGTCTGACCCCGGGAGTGTGTGATGGGACGGTGTGGAGGGAGATTCACTCTGTGTCTGACCACGGGAGTGTATGATGGGACGGTGTGGAGGGAGATTCACTCTGTGTCTGAACCCGGGAGTGTGTGATGGGACGGTGTGGAGGGAGATTCACTCTGTGACTGACCCCGGGAGTGTGTGATGGGACGGTGTGGAGGGAGATTCACTCTGTGTCTGAACCCGGGAGTGTGTGATGGGACGGTGTGGAGGGAGATTCACTCTGTGTCTGACCCCGAGAGTGTGTGATGGGACGGTGTGGAGGGAGATTCACTCTGTGTCTGACCCCGGGAGTGTGTGATGGGACGGTGTGGAAAGAGATTCACTCTGTGTCTGACCCCGGGAGTGTGTGACTGAACGGTGTGGAGGGAGATTCACTCTGTGTCTGACCCCGGGAGTGTGTGATGGGACGGTGTGGAAGGTGATTCACTCTGTGTCTGACCACAGGAGTTTGTGGTGGGATGGTGTGGAATGTGATTCACTCTGTGTCTGACCCCGGGAGTGTGTGATGGGACGGGGTGGAGGGAGATTCACTCTGTGTCTGACCCCGGGAGTGTGTGATGGGACGGTGTGGAGGGAGATTCACTCTGTGTCTGACCCCGGGAGTGTGCGATGGGACGGTGTGGAAGGTGATTGACTGCGTGTCTGACCACGGGAGCGTGTGATGGGACGGTGTGGAAGGTGATTCACTCTGTGTCTGACCCCGGGAGTGTGTGATGGGACGGTGTGGAGGGAGATTCACTCTGTGTCTGACCAACGGAGTGTGTGATGGGACGGTGTGGAGGGAGACTCATCCTGTGTCTGACCCCGGGAATGTGTGATGGGACGGTGTGGAAGGTGATTCACTCTGTGTCTGACCCCAGGAGTTTGTGGTGGGACGGTGTGGAATGTGATTCACTCTGTGTCTGACCCCGGGAGTGTGTGATGGGACGGTGTGGAGGGAGACTCATCCTGTGTCTGACCCCGGGAGTGTGTGATGGGACGGTGTGGAGGGTGATTCACTCTGTGTCTGACCTCAGGAGTGTGTCATGGGACGGTGTGGAGGGAGATTCACTCTGTGTCTGACCCCGGGAGTGTGTGATGGGACGGTGTGGAAGGTGATTCACTCTGTGTCTGATCCCAGGGGTTTGTGGTGGGACGGTGTGGAATGTGATTCACTCTGTGTCTCTGACCCCGGGAGTGTGTGATGGGACGGTGTGGAGGGAGATTCACTCTATGTCTGACCCCGGGAGTGTGTGATGGGACGGTGTGGAGGGAGATTCACTCTGTGTCTGACCCCGGGAGTGTGTGATGGGACGGTGTAGAGGGAGATTCACTCTGTGTCTGACCCCGGGAGCGTGTGATGGGACGGTGTGGAATGTGATTCACTCTGTGTCTCTGACCCTGGGAGTGTGTGATGGGACGGTGTGGAATGTGATTCACTCTGTGTCTGACCCCGGGAGTGTGTGATGGGACGGTGTGGAGGGAGATTCACTCTGTGTCTGACCCCGGGAGTGTGTGATGGGACGGTGTGGAGGGAGATTCACTCTGTGACTGACCCCGGGAGTGTGTGATGGGACGGTGTGGAGGGAGATTCACTCTGTGTCTGACCACCGGAGTGTGTGATGGGACGGTGTGGAGGGAGATTCACTCTGTGTCTGACCCCGGGAGTGTGTGATGGGACGGTGTGGAGGGAGATTCACTCTGTGTCTGACCCCGGGAGTGTGTGATGGGACGGTGTGGAAGGAGATTCACTCTGTGTCTGACCCCGGGAGTGTGTGACTGAACGGTGTGGAGGGAGATTCACTCTGTGACTGACCCCGGGAACGTGTGATGGGACGGTGTGGAAGGTGATTCACTCTGTGTCTGACCCCAGGAGTTTGTGGTGGGACGGTGTGGAATGTGATTCACTCTGTGTCTGACTCCGGGAGTGTGTGATGGGACGGTGCGGAGGGAGATTCACTCTGTGTCTGACCCCGGGAGTGTGTGATGGGACGGTGCGGAGGGAGATTCACTCTGTGTCTGACGCCGGGAGTGTGTGATGGGACGGTGTGGAGGGAGATTCACTCTGTGTCTGACCCCGGGAGTGTGTGATGGGACGGTGTGGAGGGAGATTCACTCTGTGTCTGACCCCGGGAGTGTGTGATGGGACGGTGTGGAATGTGATTCACTCTGTGTCTGAACCCGGGAGTGTGTGATGGGACGGTGTGGAGGGAGATTCACTCTGTGTCTGTCCCCGGGAGTGTGTGATGGGACGGTGTGGAGGGAGATTCTCTCTGTGACTGACCCCGGGAGTGTGTGATGGGACGGTGTTATGGGAGATTCACTCTGTGTCTGACAACGGGAGTGTGTGATGGGACGGTGTGGAGGGAGATTCACTCTGTGTCTGACCCCGGGAGTGTGTGATGGGACGGTGTAGAGGGAGATTCACTCTGTGTCTGACCCCGGGAGTGTGTGATGGGACGGTGTGGAGGGAGATTCACTCTGTGTCTGACCCCGGGAGTGTGTGACTGAACGGTGTGGAGGGAGATTCAATGCGTGTCTGACCCCGGGAGTGTGTGATGGGACGGTGTGGAAGGTGTTTCACTCTGTGTCTGACCCCAGGAGTTTGTGGTGGGACGGTGTGGAATGTGATTCACTGTGTGTCTGACCCCAGGAGTGTGTGATGGAACGGTGTGGAGGGAGATTCACTGTGTGTCTGACCCCGGGAGTGTGTGATGGGACGGTGTGGAGGGAGATTCACTCTGTGTCTGACCCCGGGAGTGTGTGATGGGACGGTGTGGAGGGAGATTCACTCAGTGTGTCTGACCCCGGGAGTGTGTGATGGGACGGTGTGGAATGTGATTCACTCTGTGTCTGACCCCGGGAGTGTGTGATGGGACGGTGTGGAGGGAGATTCACTCTGTGTCTGACCCCGGGAGTGTGTGATGGGACGGTGTGGAGGGAGATTCACTCTGTGACTGACCCCGGGAGTGTGTGATGGGACGGTGTGGAGGGAGATTCACTCTGTGTCTGACCCCGGGAGTGTGTGATGGGACGGTGTGGAGGGAGATTCACTCTGTGTCTGACCCCGGGAGTGTGTGATGGGACGGTGTGGAGGGAGATAAACTGTGTGTCTGACCCCGGGAGTGTGTGATGGGACGGTGTGGAGGGAATTCACTCTGTGTCTGACCCCGGGAGTGTGTGATGGGACAGTGGGGAAGGTGTTTCACTCTGTGTCTGACCCCAGGAGTTTGTGGTGGGACGGTGTGGAATGTGATTCACTGTGTGTCTGACCCCGGGAGTGTGTGATGGGACGGTGTGGAGGGAGATTCACTCTGTATCTGACCACGGGAGTGTGTGATGGGACTGTGTGGAGGGAGATTCACTCTGTGTCTGACCCCGGGAGTGTGTGACTGAACGGTGTGGAGGGAAATTCACTCTGTGTCTGACCCCGGGAGTGTGTGATGGGACGGTGTGGAGGGAGATTCACTCTGTGTCTGACCCCGGGAGTGTGTGATGGGACGGTGTGGAGGGAGATAAACTCTGTGTCTGACCCCGGGAGTGTGTGATGGGACGGTGTGGAGGGAGATTCACTCTGTGTCTGACCCCGGGAGTGTGTGACTGAACGGTGTGGAGGGAGTTTCACTCTGTGTCTGACCCCGGGAGTGTGTGATGGGACGGTGTGGAAGGTGTTTCACACTGTGTCTGACCCCAGGAGTTTGTGGTGGGACGGTGTGGAATGTGATTCACTGTGTGTCTGACCCCGGGAGTGTGTGATGGGACGGTGTGGAGGGAGATTCACTCTGTGTCTGACCACGGGAGTGTATGATGGGACGGTGTGGAGGGAGATTCACTCTGTGTCTGACCCCGTGAGTGTGTGACTGAACGGTGTGGAGGGAAATTCACTCAGTGTTTGACCCCGGGAGTGTGTGATGGGACGGTGTGGAAGGTGATTCACTCTGTGTCTGACCCCGGGTGTGTGTGATGGGACGGTGTGGAGGGAGATTCACTCTGTGTCTGACCCCGGGAGTGTGTGATGGGACGGTGTGGAGGGAGACTCATCCTGTGTCTGACCCCGGGAGTGTGTGATGGGACGGTGTGGAGGGTGATTCACTCTGTGTCTGACCTCAGGAGTGTGTCATGGGACGGTGTGGAGGGAGATTCACTCTGTGTCTGACCCCGGGAGTGTGTGATGGGACGGTGTGGAATGTGATTCACTCTGTGTCTCTGACCCCGGGAGTGTGTGAAGGGACGGTGTGGAATGTGATTCACTCTGTGTCTGAACCCGGGAGTGTGTGATGGGACGGTGTGGAGGGAGATTCACTCTGTGTCTGACCCCGGGAGTGTGTGATGGGACGGTTTGGAGGGAGATTCACTCTGTGTCTGACCCCGGGAGTGTGTGATGGGACGGTGTGGAGGGAGATTCACTCTGTGTCTGACCCCTGGAGTGTGTGATGGGACGGTGTGGAGGGAGATTCACTCTGTGTCTAACCCCGGGAGTGTGTGATGCGACGGTGTGGAGGGAGATTCACTCTGTGTCTGACCCCGGGAATGTGTGACTGAACGGTGTGGAGGGAGATTCACTCTGTGTCTGACCCCGGGAATGTGATGGGACGGTGTGGAAGGTGATTCACTCTGTGTCTGACCCCAGGAGTTTGTGTTGGGACGGTGTGGAATGTGATTCACTCTGTGTCTGACTCCGGGAGTGTGTGATGGGACGGTGCGGAGGGAGATTCACTCTGTGTCTGACCCCGGGAGTGTGTGATGGGACGGTGCGGAGGGAGATTCACTCTGTGTCTGACCCCGGGAGTGTGCGATGGGACGGTGTGGAAGGTGATTGACTGCGTGTCTGACCACGGGAGCGTGTGATGGGACGGTGTGGAAGGTGATTCACTCTGTGTCTGACCCCAGGAGTGTGTGATGGGACGGTGTGGAGGGAGACTCATCCTGTGTCTGACCCGGGCAGTGTGTGATCGGACGGTGTTGAAGGAGATTCACTCTGTGTCTGACCCCGGGATGTGCAATGGGACGGTGTGGAAGGTGATTCACTCTGTGTCTGACCCCAGGAGTTTGTGGTGGGACGGTGTGGAATGTGATTCACTCTGTGTCTGACCCCGGGAGTGTGTGATGGGACGGTGTGGAGGGAGACTCATCCTGTGTCTGACCCCGGGAATGTGTGATGGGACGGTGTGGAAGGTGATTCACTCTGTGTCTGACCCCAGGAGTTTGTGGTGGGACGGTGTGGAATGTGATTCACTCTGTGTCTGACCCCGGGAGTGTGTGATGGGACGGTGTGGAGGGAGACTCATCCTGTGTCTGACCCCGGGAGTGTGTGATGGGACGGTGTGGAGGGTGATTCACTCTGTGTCTGACCTCAGGAGTGTGTCATGGGACGGTGTGGAGGGAGATTCACTCTGTGTCTAACCCCGGGAGTGTGTGATGGGACGGTGTGGAAGGTGATTCACTCTGTGTCTGATCCCAGGGGTTTGTGGTGGGACGGTGTGGAATGTGATTCACTCTGTGTCTCTGACCCCGGGAGTGTGTGATGGGACGGTGTGGAGGGAGATTCACTCTATGTCTGACCCCGGGAGTGTGTGATGGGACGGTGTGGAGGGAGATTCACTCTGTGTCTGACCCCGGGAGTGTGTGATGGGACGGTGTAGAGGGAGATTCACTCTGTGTCTCACCCCGGGAGCGTGTGATGGGACGGTGTGGAATGTGATTCACTCTGTGTCTCTGACCCTGGGAGTGTGTGATGGGACGGTTTGGAATGTGATTCACTCTGTGTCTGACCCCGGGAGTGTGTGATGGGACGGTGTGGAGGGAGATTCACTCTGTGTCTGACCCCGGGAGTGTGTGATGGGACGGTGTGGAGGGAGATTCACTCTGTGACTGACCCCGGGAGTGTGTGATGGGACGGTGTGGAGGGAGATTCACTCTGTGTCTGACCACCGGAGTGTGTGATGGGACGGTGTGGAGGGAGATTCACTCTGTGTCTGACCCCGGGAGTGTGTGATGGGACGGTGTGGAGGGAGATTCACTCTGTGTCTGACCCCGGGAGTGTGTGATGGGACGGTGTGGAGGGAGATAAACTCTGTGTCTGACCCCGGGAGTGTGTCATGGGACGGTGTGGAGGGAGATTCACTCTGTGTCTGACCCCGGGAGTGTGTGACTGAACGGTGTGGAGGGAGATTCACTCTGTGTCTGACCCCGGGAGTGTGTGATGGGACGGTGTGGAAGGTGTTTCACACTGTGTCTGACCCCAGGAGTTTGTGGTGGGACGGTGTGGAATGTGATTCACTGTGTGTCTGACCCCGGGAGTGTGTGATGGGACGGTGTGGAGGGAGATTCACTCTGTGTCTGACCACGGGAGTGTATGATGGGACGGTGTGGAGGGAGATTCACTCTGTGTCTGAACCCGGGAGTGTGTGATGGGACGGTGTGGAGGGAGATTCACTCTGTGACTGACCCCGGGAGTGTGTGATGGGACGGTGTGGAGGGAGATTCACTCTGTGTCTGAACCCGGGAGTGTGTGATGGGACGGTGTGGAGGGAGATTCACTCTGTGTCTGACCCCGAGAGTGTGTGATGGGACGGTGTGGAGGGAGATTCACTCTGTGTCTGACCCCGGGAGTGTGTGATGGGACGGTGTGGAAAGAGATTCACTCTGTGTCTGACCCCGGGAGTGTGTGACTGAACGGTGTGGAGGGAGATTCACTCTGTGTCTGACCCCGGGAGTGTGTGATGGGACGGTGTGGAAGGTGATTCACTCTGTGTCTGACCCCAGGAGTTTGTGGTGGGATGGTGTGGAATGTGATTCACTCTGTGTCTGACCCCGGGAGTGTGTGATGGGACGGGGTGGAGGGAGATTCACTCTGTGTCTGACCCCGGGAGTGTGTGATGGGACGGTGTGGAGGGAGATTCACTCTGTGTCTGACCCCGGGAGTGTGCGATGGGACGGTGTGGAAGGTGATTGACTGCGTGTCTGACCACGGGAGCGTGTGATGGGACGGTGTGGAAGGTGATTCACTCTGTGTCTGACCCCGGGAGTGTGTGATGGGACGGTGTGGAGGGAGATTCACTCTGTGTCTGACCACCGGAGTGTGTGATGGGACGGTGTGGAGGGAGACTCATCCTGTGTCTGACCCCGGGAATGTGTGATGGGACGGTGTGGAAGGTGATTCACTCTGTGTCTGACCCCAGGAGTTTGTGGTGGGACGGTGTGGAATGTGATTCACTCTGTGTCTGACCCCGGGAGTGTGTGATGGGACGGTGTGGAGGGAGACTCATCCTGTGTCTGACCCCGGGAGTGTGTGATGGGACGGTGTGGAGGGTGATTCACTCTGTGTCTGACCTCAGGAGTGTGTCATGGGACGGTGTGGAGGGAGATTCACTCTGTGTCTGACCCCGGGAGTGTGCGATGGGACGGTGTGGAAGGTGATTCACTCTGTGTCTGATCCCAGGGGTTTGTGGTGGGACGGTGTGGAATGTGATTCACTCTGTGTCTCTGACCCCGGGAGTGTGTGATGGGACGGTGTGGAGGGAGATTCACTCTATGTCTGACCCCGGGAGTGTGTGATGGGACGGTGTGGAGGGAGATTCACTCTGTGTCTGACCCCGGGAGTGTGTGATGGGACGGTGTAGAGGGAGATTCACTCTGTGTCTGACCCCGGGAGCGTGTGATGGGACGGTGTGGAATGTGATTCACTCTGTGTCTCTGACCCTGGGAGTGTGTGATGGGACGGTGTGGAATGTGATTCACTCTGTGTCTGACCCCGGGAGTGTGTGATGGGACGGTGTGGAGGGAGATTCACTCTGTGTCTGACCCCGGGAGTGTGTGATGGGACGGTGTGGAGGGAGATTCACTCTGTGACTGACCCCGGGAGTGTGTGATGGGACGGTGTGGAGGGAGATTCACTCTGTGTCTGACCACCGGAGTGTGTGATGGGACGGTGTGGAGGGAGATTCACTCTGTGTCTGACCCCGGGAGTGTGTGATGGGACGGTGTGGAGGGAGATTCACTCTGTGTCTGACCCCGGGAGTGTGTGATGGGACGGTGTGGAAGGAGATTCACTCTGTGTCTGACCCCGGGAGTGTGTGACTGAACGGTGTGGAGGGAGATTCACTCTGTGACTGACCCCGGGAACGTGTGATGGGACGGTGTGGAAGGTGATTCACTCTGTGTCTGACCCCAGGAGTTTGTGGTGGGACGGTGTGGAATGTGATTCACTCTGTGTCTGACTCCGGGAGTGTGTGATGGGACGGTGCGGAGGGAGATTCACTCTGTGTCTGACCCCGGGAGTGTGTGATGGGACGGTGCGGAGGGAGATTCACTCTGTGTCTGACCCCGGGAGTGTGTGATGGGACGGTGTGGAGGGAGATTCACTCTGTGTCTGACCCCGGGAGTGTGTGATGGGACGGTGTGGAGGGAGATTCACTCTGTGTCTGACCCCGGGAGTGTGTGATGGGACGGTGTGGAATGTGATTCACTCTGTGTCTGAACCCGGGAGTGTGTGATGGGACGGTGTGGAGGGAGATTCACTCTGTGTCTGTCCCCGGGAGTGTGTGATGGGACGGTGTGGAGGGAGATTCTCTCTGTGACTGACCCCGGGAGTGTGTGATGGGACGGTGTTATGGGAGATTCACTCTGTGTCTGACAACGGGAGTGTGTGATGGGACGGTGTGGAGGGAGATTCACTCTGTGTCTGACCCCGGGAGTGTGTGATGGGACGGTGTAGAGGGAGATTCACTCTGTGTCTGACCCCGGGAGTGTGTGATGGGACGGTGTGGAGGGAGATTCACTCTGTGTCTGACCCCGGGAGTGTGTGACTGAACGGTGTGGAGGGAGATTCAATGCGTGTCTGACCCCGGGAGTGTGTGATGGGACGGTGTGGAAGGTGTTTCACTCTGTGTCTGACCCCAGGAGTTTGTGGTGGGACGGTGTGGAATGTGATTCACTGTGTGTCTGACCCCGGGAGTGTGTGATGGAACGGTGTGGAGGGAGATTCACTGTGTGTCTGACCCCGGGGTGTGTGATGGGACGGTGTGGAGGGAGATTCACTCTGTGTCTGACCCCGGGAGCGTGTGATGGGACGGTGTGGAGGGAGATTCACTCAGTGTGTCTGACCCCGGGAGTGTGTGATGGGACGGTGTGGAATGTGATTCACTCTGTGTCTGACCCCGGGAGTGTGTGATGGGACGGTGTGGAGGGAGATTCACTCTGTGTCTGACCCCGGGAGTGTGTGATGGGACGGTGTGGAGGGAGATTCACTCTGTGACTGACCCCGGGAGTGTGTGATGGGACGGTGTGGAGGGAGATTCACTCTGTGTCTGACCCCGGGAGTGTGTGATGGGACGGTGTGGAGGGAGATTCACTCTGTGTCTGACCCCGGGAGTGTGTGATGGGACGGTGTGGAGGGAGATAAACTGTGTGTCTGACCCCGGGAGTGTGTGATGGGACGGTGTGGAGGGAATTCACTCTGTGTCTGACCCCGGGAGTGTGTGATGGGACAGTGGGGAAGGTGTTTCACTCTGTGTCTGACCCCAGGAGTTTGTGGTGGGACGGTGTGGAATGTGATTCACTGTGTGTCTGACCCCGGGAGTGTGTGATGGGACGGTGTGGAGGGAGATTCACTCTGTATCTGACCACGGGAGTGTGTGATGGGACTGTGTGGAGGGAGATTCACTCTGTGTCTGACCCCGGGAGTGTGTGACTGAACGGTGTGGAGGGAAATTCACTCTGTGTCTGACCCCGGGAGTGTGTGATGGGACGGTGTGGAGGGAGATTCACTCTGTGTCTGACCCCGGGAGTGTGTGATGGGACGGTGTGGAGGGAGATAAACTCTGTGTCTGACCCCGGGAGTGTGTGATGGGACGGTGTGGAGGGAGATTCACTCTGTGTCTGACCCCGGGAGTGTGTGACTGAACGGTGTGGAGGGAGTTTCACTCTGTGTCTGACCCCGGGAGTGTGTGATGGGACGGTGTGGAAGGTGTTTCACACTGTGTCTGACCCCAGGAGTTTGTGGTGGGACGGTGTGGAATGTGATTCACTGTGTGTCTGACCCCGGGAGTGTGTGATGGGACGGTGTGGAGGGAGATTCACTCTGTGTCTGACCACGGTAGTGTATGATGGGACGGTGTGGAGGGAGATTCACTCTGTGTTTGACCCCGTGAGTGTGTGACTGAACGGTGTGGAGGGAAATTCACTCAGTGTTTGACCCCGGGAGTGTGTGATGGGACGGTGTGGAAGGTGATTCAGTCTGTGTCTGACCCCGGGAGTGTGTGATGGGACGGTGTGGAGGGAGATTCACTCTGTGTCTGACCCCGGGAGTGTGTGATGGGACGGTGTGGAGGGAGACTCATCCTGTGTCTGACCCCGGGAGTGTGTGATGGGACGGTGTGGAGGGTGATTCACTCTGTGTCTGACCTCAGGAGTGTGTCATGGGACGGTGTGGAGGGAGATTCACTCTGTGTCTGACCCCGGGAGTGTGTGATGGGACGGTGTGGAATGTGATTCACTCTGTGTCTCTGACCCCGGGAGTGTGTGAAGGGACGGTGTGGAATGTGATTCACTCTGTGTCTGAACCCGGGAGTGTGTGATGGGACGGTGTGGAGGGAGATTCACTCTGTGTCTGACCCCGGGAGTGTGTGATGGGACGGTTTGGAGGGAGATTCACTCTGTGTCTGACCCCGGGAGTGTGTGATGGGACGGTGTGGAGGGAGATTCACTCTGTGTCTGACCCCTGGAGTGTGTGATGGGACGGTGTGGAGGGAGATTCACTCTGTGTCTAACCCCGGGAGTGTGTGATGCGACGGTGTGGAGGGAGATTCACTCTGTGTCTGACCCCGGGAATGTGTGACTGAACGGTGTGGAGGGAGATTCACTCTGTGTCTGACCCCGGGAATGTGATGGGACGGTGTGGAAGGTGATTCACTCTGTGTCTGACCCCAGGAGTTTGTGTTGGGACGGTGTGGAATGTGATTCACTCTGTGTCTGACTCCGGGAGTGTGTGATGGGACGGTGCGGAGGGAGATTCACTCTGTGTCTGACCCCGGGAGTGTGTGATGGGACGGTGCGGAGGGAGATTCACTCTGTGTCTGACCCCGGGAGCGTGTGATGGGACGGTGTGGAGGGAGATTCACTCTGTGTCTGACCCCGGGAGTGTGTGATGGGACGGTGTGGAGGGAGATTCACTCTGTGTCTGACCCCGGGAGTGTGTGATGGGACGGTGTGGAATGTGATTCACTCTGTGTCTGACCCCGGGAGTCTGTGATGGGACGGTGTGGAGGGAGATTCAGTCTGTGTCTGACCCCGGGATAGTGTGATGGGACGGTGTGGAGGGAGATTCACTCTGTGTCTCTGACCCCGGGAGTGTGTGATGGGACGGTGTGGAATGTGATTCACTCTGTGTCTGACCCCGGGAGTGTGTGATGGGACGGTGTGGAGGGAGATTCACTCTGTGTCTTACCCCGGGAGGGTGTGATGGGACGGTGTGGAGAGAGATTCACTCTGTGACTGACCCCGGGAGTGTGTGATGGGACGGTGTGGAGGGAGATTCACTCTGTGTCTGACCCCGGGGGTGTGTGATGGGACGGTGTGGAGTGAGATTCACTCTGTGTCTGACCCCGGGAGTGTGTGATGGGACGGTGTAGAGGGAGATTCACTCTGTGTCTGACCCCGGGAGTGTGTGATGGGACGGTGTGGAGGGAGATTCACTCTGTGTCTGACCCCGGGAGTGTGTGACTGAACGGTATGGAGGGAGATTCACTCTGTGTCTGACCCCGGGAGTGTGTGATGGGACGGTGTGGAAGGTGATTCACTCTGTGTCTGACCCCAGGAGTTTGTGGTGGGACGGTGTGGAAGGTGATACACTCTGTGTCTGACCACGGGAGTGTGTGATGGGACGGTGTGGAGGGAGATTCACTCTGTGTCTGACCCCGGGAGTGTGTGATGGGACGGTTTGGAGGGAGATTCACTCTGTGTCTGACCCCGGGAGTGTGTGATGGGACGGTGTGGAGGGAGATTCACTCTGTGTCTGACCCCGGGAGTGTGTGATGGGACGGTGTGGAGGGAGATTCACTCTGTGTCTAACCCTGGGAGTGTGTGATGCGACGGTGTGGAATGTGATTCACTCTGTGTCTCTGACCCCGGGATTGTGTGATGGGACGGTGTGGAATGTGATTCACTCTGTGTCTGACCCCGGGAGTGTGTGATGGGACGGTGTGGAGGGAGATTCACTCTGTGTCTGACACCGGGAGTGTGTGATGGGACGGTGTGGAGGGAGATTCACTCTGTGACTGACCCCGGGAGTGTGTGATGGGACGGTGTAGAGGGAGATTCACTCTGTGTCTGACCCCGGGAGTGTGTGATGGGACGGTGTGGAGGGAGATTCACTCTGTGTCTGACCCCGGGAGTGTGTGACTGAACGGTATGGAGGGAGATTCACTCTGTGTCTGACCCCGGGAGTGTGTGATGGGACGGTGTGGAAGGTGATTCACTCTGTGTCTGACCCCAGGAGTTTGTGGTGGGACGGTGTGGAAGGTGATACACTCTGTGTCTGACCACGGGAGTGTGTGATGGGACGGTGTGGAGGGAGATTCACTCTGTGTCTGACCCCGGGAGTGTGTGATGGGACGGTTTGGAGGGAGATTCACTCTGTGTCTGACCCCGGGAGTGTGTGATGGGACGGTGTGGAGGGAGATTCACTCTGTGTCTGACCCCGGGAGTGTGTGATGGGACGGTGTGGAGGGAGATTCACTCTGTGTCTAACCCTGGGAGTGTGTGATGCGACGGTGTGGAATGTGATTCACTCTGTGTCTCTGACCCCGGGATTGTGTGATGGGACGGTGTGGAATGTGATTCACTCTGTGTCTGACCCCGGGAGTGTGTGATGGGACGGTGTGGAGGGAGATTCACTCTGTGTCTGACACCGGGAGTGTGTGATGGGACGGTGTGGAGGGAGATTCACTCTGTGACTGACCCCGGGAGTGTGTGATGGGACGGTGTGGAGGGAGATTCACTCTGTGTCTGACCCCGGGAGTGTGTGATGGGACGGTGTGGAGGGAGATTCACTCTGTGACTGACCCCGGGAGTGTGTGATGGGACGGTGTGGAGGGAGATTCACTCTGTGTCTGACCACCGGAGTGTGTGATGGGACGGTGTGGAGGGAGATTCACTCTGTGTCTGACCCCGGGAGTGTGTGATGGGACGGTGTGGAGGGAGATTCACTCTGTGTCTGACCCCGGGAGTGTGTGATGGGACGGTGTGGAAGGAGATTCACTCTGTGTCTGACCCCGGGAGTGTGTGACTGAACGGTGTGGAGGGAGATTCACTCTGTGACTGACCCCGGGAACGTGTGATGGGACGGTGTGGAAGGTGATTCACTCTGTGTCTGACCCCAGGAGTTTGTGGTGGGACGGTGTGGAATGTGATTCACTCTGTGTCTGACTCCGGGAGTGTGTGATGGGACGGTGTGGAGGGAGATTCACTCTGTGTCTGACCCCGGGAGTGTGTGATGGGACGGTGCGGAGGGAGATTCACTCTGTGTCTGACCCCGGGAGTGTGTGATGGGACGGTGTGGAGGGAGATTCACTCTGTGTCTGACCCCGGGAGTGTGTGATGGGACGGTGTGGAGGGAGATTCACTCTGTGTCTGACCCCGGGAGTGTGTGATGGGACGGTGTGGAATGTGATTCACTCTGTGTCTGAACCCGGGAGTGTGTGATGGGACGGTGTGGAGGGAGATTCACTCTGTGTCTGTCCCCGGGAGTGTGTGATGGGACGGTGTTATGGGAGATTCACTCTGTGTCTGACAACGGGAGTGTGTGATGGGACGGTGTTATGGGAGATTCACTCTGTGTCTGACAACGGGAGTGTGTGATGGGACGGTGTGGAGGGAGATTCACTCTGTGTCTGACCCCGGGAGTGTGTGATGGGACGGAGTAGAGGGAGATTCACTCTGTGTCTGACCCCGGGAGTGTGTGATGGGACGGTGTGGAGGGAGATTCACTCTGTGTCTGACCCCGGGAGTGTGTGACTGAACGGTGTGGAGGGAGATTCAATGCGTGTCTGACCCCGGGAGTGTGTGATGGGACGGTGTGGAAGGTGTTTCACTCTGTGTCTGACCCCAGGAGTTTGTGGTGGGACGGTGTGGAATGTGATTCACTGTGTGTCTGACCCCGGGAGTGTGTGATGGAACGGTGTGGAGGGAGATTCACTGTGTGTCTGACCCCGGGAGTGTGTGATGGGACGGTGTGGAGGGAGATTCACTCTGTGTCTGACCCCGGGAGTGTGTGATGGGACGGTGTGGAGGGAGATTCACTCAGTGTGTCTGACCCCGGGAGTGTGTGATGGGACGGTGTGGAATGTGATTCACTCTGTGTCTGACCCCGGGAGTGTGTGATGGGACGGTGTGGAGGGAGATTCACTCTGTGTCTGACCCCGGGAGTGTGTGATGGGACGGTGTGGAGGGAGATTCACTCTGTGACTGACCCCGGGAGTGTGTGATGGGACGGTGTGGAGGGAGATTCACTCTGTGTCTGACCCCGGGAGTGTGTGATGGGACGGTGTGGAGGGAGATTCACTCTGTGTCTGACCCCGGGAGTGTGTGATGGGACGGTGTGGAGGGAGATAAACTGTGTGTCTGACCCCGGGAGTGTGTGATGGGACGGTGTGGAGGGAATTCACTCTGTGTCTGACCCCGGGAGTGTGTGATGGGACAGTGGGGAAGGTGTTTCACTCTGTGTCTGACCCCAGGAGTTTGTGGTGGGACGGTGTGGAATGTGATTCACTGTGTGTCTGACCCCGGGAGTGTGTGATGGGACGGTGTGGAGGGAGATTCACTCTGTATCTGACCACGGGAGTGTGTGATGGGACTGTGTGGAGGGAGATTCACTCTGTGTCTGACCCCGGGAGTGTGTGACTGAACGGTGTGGAGGGAAATTCACTCTGTGTCTGACCCCGGGAGTGTGTGATGGGACGGTGTGGAGGGAGATTCACTCTGTGTCTGACCCCGGGAGTGTGTGATGGGACGGTGTGGAGGGAGATAAACTCTGTGTCTGACCCCGGGAGTGTGTGATGGGACGGTGTGGAGGGAGATTCACTCTGTGTCTGACCCCGGGTGTGTGTGACTGAACGGTGTGGAGGGAGTTTCACTCTGTGTCTGACCCCGGGAGTGTGTGATGGGACGGTGTGGAAGGTGTTTCACACTGTGTCTGACCCCAGGAGTTTGTGGTGGGACGGTGTGGAATGTGATTCACTGTGTGTCTGACCCCGGGAGTGTGTGATGGGACGGTGTGGAGGGAGATTCACTCTGTGTCTGACCACGGGAGTGTATGATGGGACGGTGTGGAGGGAGATTCACTCTGTGTCTGACCCCGTGAGTGTGTGACTGAACGGTGTGGAGGGAAATTCACTCAGTGTTTGACCCCGGGAGTGTGTGATGGGACGGTGTGGAAGGTGATTCACTCTGTGTCTGACCCCGGGAGTGTGTGATGGGACGGTGTGGAGGGAGATTCACTCTGTGTCTGACCCCGGGAGTGTGTGATGGGACGGTGTGGAGGGAGACTCATCCTGTGTCTGACCCCGGGAGTGTGTGATGGGACGGTGTGGAGGGTGATTCACTCTGTGTCTGACCTCAGGAGTGTGTCATGGGACGGTGTGGAGGGAGATTCACTCTGTGTCTGACCCCGGGAGTGTGTGATGGGACGGTGTGGAATGTGATTCACTCTGTGTCTCTGACCCCGGGAGTGTGTGAAGGGACGGTGTGGAATGTGATTCACTCTGTGTCTGAACCCGGGAGTGTGTGATGGGACGGTGTGGAGGGAGATTCACTCTGTGTCTGACCCCGGGAGTGTGTGATGGGACGGTTTGGAGGGAGATTCACTCTGTGTCTGACCCCGGGAGTGTGTGATGGGACGGTGTGGAGGGAGATTCACTCTGTGTCTGACCCCTGGAGTGTGTGATGGGACGGTGTGGAGGGAGATTCACTCTGTGTCTAACCCCGGGAGTGTGTGATGCGACGGTGTGGAGGGAGATTCACTCTGTGTCTGACCCCGGGATTGTGTGACTGAACGGTGTGGAGGGAGATTCACTCTGTGTCTGACCCCGGGAATGTGATGGGACGGTGTGGAAGGTGATTCACTCTGTGTCTGACCCCAGGAGTTTGTGTTGGGACGGTGTGGAATGTGATTCACTCTGTGTCTGACTCCGGGAGTGTGTGATGGGACGGTGCGGATGGAGATTCACTCTGTGTCTGACCCCGGGAGTGTGTGATGGGACGGTGCGGAGGGAGATTCACTCTGTGTCTGACCCCGGGAGCGTGTGATGGGACGGTGTGGAGGGAGATTCACTCTGTGTCTGACCCCGGGAGTGTGTGATGGGACGGTGTGGAGGGAGATTCACTCTGTGTCTGACCCCGGGAGTGTGTGATGGGACGGTGTGGAATGTGATTCACTCTGTGTCTGACCCCGGGAGTCTGTGATGGGACGGTGTGGAGGGAGATTCAGTCTGTGTCTGACCCCGGGATAGTGTGATGGGACGGTGTGGAGGGAGATTCACTCTGTGTCTCTGACCCCGGGAGTGTGTGATGGGACGGTGTGGAATGTGATTCACTCTGTGTCTGACCCCGGGAGTGTGTGATGGGACGGTGTGGAGGGAGATTCACTCTGTGTCTTACCCCGGGAGGGTGTGATGGGACGGTGTGGAGAGAGATTCACTCTGTGACTGACCCCGGGAGTGTGTGATGGGACGGTGTGGAGGGAGATTCACTCTGTGTCTGACCCCGGGGGTGTGTGATGGGACGGTGTGGAGTGAGATTCACTCTGTGTCTGACCCCGGGAGTGTGTGATGGGACGGTGTAGAGGGAGATTCACTCTGTGTCTGACCCCGGGAGTGTGTGATGGGACGGTGTGGAGGGAGATTCACTCTGTGTCTGACCCCGGGAGTGTGTGATGGGACGGTTTGGAGGGAGATTCACTCTGTGTCTGACCCCGGGAGTGTGTGATGGGACGGTGTGGAGGGAGATTCACTCTGTGTCTGACCCCGGGAGTGTGTGATGGGACGGTGTGGAGGGAGATTCACTCTGTGTCTAACCCTGGGAGTGTGTGATGCGACGGTGTGGAATGTGATTCACTCTGTGTCTCTGACCCCGGGATTGTGTGATGGGACGGTGTGGAATGTGATTCACTCTGTGTCTGACCCCGGGAGTGTGTGATGGGACGGTGTGGAGGGAGATTCACTCTGTGTCTGACACCGGGAGTGTGTGATGGGACGGTGTGGAGGGAGATTCACTCTGTGACTGACCCCGGGAGTGTGCGATGGGACGGTGTGGAGGGAGATTCACTCTGTGTCTGACCCCGGGAGTGTGTGATGGAACGGTGTGGTGGGAGATTCACTCTGTGTCTGACCCCGGGAATGTGTGACTGAACGGTGTGGAGGGAGATTCACTCTGTGTCTGACCCCGGGAATGTGATGGGACGGTGTGGAAGGTGATTCACTCTGTGTCTGACCCCAGGAGTTTGTGTTGGGACGGTGTGGAATGTGATTCACTCTGTGTCTGACCCCGGGAGTGTGTGATGGAACGGTGTGGAGGGAGATTCACTGTGTGTCTGACCCCGGGAGTGTGTGATGGGACGGTGTGGAGGGAGATTCACTCTGTGTCTGACCCCGGGAGTGTGTGATGGGACGGTGTGGAGGGAGATTCACTCAGTGTGTCTGACCCCGGGAGTGTGTGATGGGACGGTGTGGAATGTGATTCACTCTGTGTCTGACCCCGGGAGTGTGTGATGGGACGGTGTGGAGGGAGATTCACTCTGTGTCTGACCCCGGGAGTGTGTGATGGGACGGTGTGGAGGGAGATTCACACTGTGACTGACCCCGGGAGTGTGTGATGGGACGGTGTGGAGGGAGATTCACTCTGTGTCTGACCCCGGGAGTGTGTGATGGGACGGTGTGGAGGGAGATTCACTCAGTGTCTGACCCCGGGAGTGTGTGATGGGACGGTGTGGAGGGAGATAAACTGTGTGTCTGACCCCGGGAGTGTGTGATGGGACGGTGTGGAGGGAATTCACTCTGTGTCTGACCCCGGGAGTGTGTGATGGGACAGTGGGGAAGGTGATTCACTGTGTGTCTGACCCCGGGAGTGTGTGATGGGACGGTGTGGAGGGAGATTCACTCTGTATCTGACCACGGGAGTGTGTGATGGGACTGTGTGGAGGGAGATTCACTCTGTGTCTGACCCCGGGAGTGTGTGACTGAACGGTGTGGAGGGAAATTCACTCTGTGTCTGACCCCGGGAGTGTGTGATGGGACGGTGTGGAGGGAGATTCACTCTGTGTCTGACCCCGGGAGTGTGTGATGGGACGGTGTGGAGGGAGATAAACTCTGTGTCTGACCCCGGGAGTGTGTGATGGGACGGTGTGGAGGGAGATTCACTCTGTGTCTGACCCCGGGAGTGTGTGACTGAACGGTGTGGAGGGAGTTTCACTCTGTGTCTGACCCCGGGAGTGTGTGATGGGACGGTGTGGAAGGTGTTTCACACTGTGTCTGACCCCAGGAGTTTGTGGTGGGACGGTGTGGAATGTGATTCACTGTGTGTCTGACCCCGGGAGTGTGTGATGGGACGGTGTGGAGGGAGATTCACTCTGTGTCTGACCACGGGAGTGTATGATGGGACGGTGTGGAGGGAGATTCACTCTGTGTCTGACCCCGTGAGTGTGTGACTGAACGGTGTGGAGGGAAATTCACTCAGTGTTTGACCCCGGGAGTGTGTGATGGGACGGTGTGGAAGGTGATTCACTCTGTGTCTGACCCCGGGAGTGTGTGATGGGACGGTGTGGAGGGAGATTCACTCTGTGTCTGACCCCGGGAGTGTGTGATGGGACGGTGTGGAGGGAGACTCATCCTGTGTCTGACCCCGGGAGTGTGTGATGGGACGGTGTGGAGGGTGATTCACTCTGTGTCTGACCTCAGGAGTGTGTCATGGGACGGTGTGGAGGGAGATTCACTCTGTGTCTGACCCCGGGAGTGTGTGATGGGACGGTGTGGAATGTGATTCACTCTGTGTCTCTGACCCCGGGAGTGTGTGAAGGGACGGTGTGGAATGTGATTCACTCTGTGTCTGAACCCGGGAGTGTGTGATGGGACGGTGTGGAGGGAGATTCACTCTGTGTCTGACCCCGGGAGTGTGTGATGGGACGGTTTGGAGGGAGATTCACTCTGTGTCTGACCCCGGGAGTGTGTGATGGGACGGTGTGGAGGGAGATTCACTCTGTGTCTGACCCCTGGAGTGTGTGATGGGACGGTGTGGAGGGAGATTCACTCTGTGTCTAACCCCGGGAGTGTGTGATGCGACGGTGTGGAGGGAGATTCACTCTGTGTCTGACCCCGGGAATGTGTGACTGAACGGTGTGGAGGGAGATTCACTCTGTGTCTGACCCCGGGAATGTGATGGGACGGTGTGGAAGGTGATTCACTCTGTGTCTGACCCCAGGAGTTTGTGTTGGGACGGTGTGGAATGTGATTCACTCTGTGTCTGACTACGGGAGTGTGTGATGGGACGGTGCGGAGGGAGATTCACTCTGTGTCTGACCCCGGGAGTGTGTGATGGGACGGTGCGGAGGGAGATTCACTCTGTGTCTGACCCCGGGAGCGTGTGATGGGACGGTGTGGAGGGAGATTCACTCTGTGTCTGACCCCGGGAGTGTGTGATGGGACGGTGTGGAGGGAGATTCACTCTGTGTCTGACCCCGGGAGTGTGTGATGGGACGGTGTGGAATGTGATTCACTCTGTGTCTGACCCCGGGAGTCTGTGATGGGACGGTGTGGAGGGAGATTCAGTCTGTGTCTGACCCCGGGATAGTGTGATGGGACGGTGTGGAGGGAGATTCACTCTGTGTCTCTGACCCCGGGAGTGTGTGATGGGACGGTGTGGAATGTGATTCACTCTGTGTCTGACCCCGGGAGTGTGTGATGGGACGGTGTGGAGGGAGATTCACTCTGTGTCTTACCCCGGGAGGGTGTGATGGGACGGTGTGGAGAGAGATTCACTCTGTGACTGACCCCGGGAGTGTGTGATGGGACGGTGTGGAGGGAGATTCACTCTGTGTCTGACCCCGGGGGTGTGTGATGGGACGGTGTGGAGTGAGATTCACTCTGTGTCTGACCCCGGGAGTGTGTGATGGGACGGTGTAGAGGGAGATTCACTCTGTGTCTGACCCCGGGAGTGTGTGATGGGACGGTGTGGAGGGAGATTCACTCTGTGTCTGACCCCGGGAGTGTGTGACTGAACGGTATGGAGGGAGATTCACTCTGTGTCTGACCCCGGGAGTGTGTGATGGGACGGTGTGGAAGGTGATTCACTCTGTGTCTGACCCCAGGAGTTTGTGGTGGGACGGTGTGGAAGGTGATACACTCTGTGTCTGACCACGGGAGTGTGTGATGGGACGGTGTGGAGGGAGATTCACTCTGTGTCTGACCCCGGGAGTGTGTGATGGGACGGTTTGGAGGGAGATTCACTCTGTGTCTGACCCCGGGAGTGTGTGATGGGACGGTGTGGAGGGAGATTCACTCTGTGTCTGACCCCGGGAGTGTGTGATGGGACGGTGTGGAGGGAGATTCACTCTGTGTCTAACCCTGGGAGTGTGTGATGCGACGGTGTGGAATGTGATTCACTCTGTGTCTCTGACCCCGGGATTGTGTGATGGGACGGTGTGGAAGGTGATTCACTCTGTGTCTGACCCCAGGAGTTTGTGTTGGGACGGTGTGGAATGTGATTCACTCTGTGTCTGACTCCGGGAGTGTGTGATGGGACGGTGCGGAGGGAGATTCACTCTGTGTCTGACCCCGGGAGTGTGTGATGGGACGGTGCGGAGGGAGATTCATTCTGTGTCTGACCCCGGGAGCGTGTGATGGGACGGTGTGGAGGGAGATTCACTCTGTGTCTGACCCCGGGAGTGTGTGATGGGACGGTGTGGAGGGAGATTCACTCTGTGTCTGACCCCGGGAGTGTGTGATGGGACGGTGTGGAATGTGATTCACTCTGTGTCTGACCCCGGGAGTGTGTGATGGGACGGTGTGGAGGGAGATTTACTCTGTGTCTGACCCCGGGAGTGTGTGATGGGACGGTGTGGAGGGAGATTCACTCTGTGTCTGACCCCGGGTGTGTGTGACTGAACGGTGTGGAGGGAGATTCACTCTGTGTCTGACCCCGGGAGTGTGTGATGGGACGGTGTGGAAGGTGATTAACTCTGTGTCTGACCCCAGGAGTTTGTGGTGGGACGGTGTGGAATGTGATTCACTCTGTGTCTGACCCCGGGAGTGTGTGATGGGACGGTGTTTAGGGAGATTCACTCTGTGTCTGACCCCGGGAGTGTGTGATGGGACGGTGTGGAGGGAGATTTACTCTGTGTCTGACCCCGGGAGTGTGCGACTGAACGGTGTGGAGGGAAATTCACTCTGTGTCTGACCCCGGGAGTGTGTGATGGGACGTCGTGGAAGGTGATTCACTCTGTGTCTGACCCCAGTAGTTTGTGGTGGGACGGTGTGGGATGTGATTCACTCTGTGTCTGACCCCGGGAGTGTGTGATGGGACGGTGTGGAAGGTGATTCACTCTGTGTCTGACGCCAGTAGTTTGTGGTGGGACGGTGTGGAATGTGATTCACTCTGTGTCTGACCCCGGGAGTGTGTGATGGGACGGTGTGGAGGGAGCCTCAGCCTGTTTCAACTTCTCTCTGTTCCGTCCCCAGCTGAACCTGATGTATCGTACGCGGAACTGAATGTCAAGACCCTCTCGGCGCCGCGGATCCGGACAGATGGAGGTCAGTTTTATCTTTGTTGGTTTGACCGTGTTCAGTTGATGTGTCCGATCCTGTCGAGAGTTCTCAGGGCAAAAGCACAGCTGACCCGAATGATTCCCTGTTTGAGCATCGGACGGAGGGAACGCGTGGGAGAGAGGATGGGTTGGGGGTGGTAATGTTTGAGTAAGGGGCGGAACTGAGGGAGCGCCATTGGTTAGTTTGAGGCGAGAGTGCTGTGGGAGGGTCGGTGAGGAGAGATAACATTGGATGTGCCGTGTGGAGAAAGGGGCAATGAAGAGCAAGCTCTCTTGGCGGGGGGTTGGGGGGCGGAGGGGTGGTGTTGAGGAGGCGGAGATGAGTGCACGCCGTGTTGGTGAGGAGGGACACAGTGGGAGAGACGGTGAGGGGGGAGCGCGGTCTAAAGCCTTAACCACTTTCTCCCTTTTCTTAACCCCACTCTCTTCTCCCTCTTTTTCCTTCTCTCCCTTCCCTCACCTCCTCCCACCCTCTCTTCTCCCCCGCTCTTTCCCTTTCTCCCCTCCTCTCTCCCTGTTTTAGCTGCTGTGTCCCACTGACCCATTTTCTTCACCCTCTCTCATTGCCCCGTCTCCCTCCCGTCTCTCCTCTATCAAAGTCACCGGCTTTCGCACTCTCGGTCTCCCCCTCGCGATCTTCCCGTCTCTCTTTGCTCACTCTCTCCCCCCGTCCACCCCTGCCGGCCTTCCCACCTCTCTCTGTCCCTAAATTTGCCGCTCATCTCCCCTTGCGCCTTCATTTCCTCTCTATCCAAGCCTCCATTCCTTTCCCCGACGCTCTCACCCTTCGCTCTTTCCTCTCTCTGTCAAAATCCCTTCCTCATCCCTCTCCCATTTTTCTCTTCCTCTCACTCACCCTTCTCAATCCCCCTTTCTTTCGCGCTCTCTCATACCTCTCTCTGTCATCTCATTGTTACCGACTCTCACCTCTCTCTCCCACTGTGTCTCCACCTTTCTCTCCACGTTCTCCCTCCCATTTTGTGTGTGCATCTTCGAAGGGTTCCGGCCCGAAACGTCGACCGATCTTTTCCGCGGATGCTGCCCGACCTGCTGAGTTCCTCCAGCGTGTTTTGAGTGTTGCATCGCCCCTATCGCTGTCTACCCCATACCGTCCATCGCTCTCCTCTTCTGCCTGCCCGTGTCTCTCCTCCGTCTCCCACCTTTCTCTTGCTGTCTAACCACCTGTCTCCCCCTCACTGGCACCTCTTCTTCTTTTTTCTCCCCCTCTCTTCTCTCTGTCTCCGACACCCGCCCCCATTTTCTACCGCTCTCACTCTCTTCCTAATCTGCCTGTCCGACTCTCTCTCCCCGCCGGTCTGAACGCCACCTACTCAGAGCTGAACTTTCGGAAAGAGGAACCCCGCATCGATGAGGGCGAAGATCCGCCCATTTCCTCGAGACCCGGCGGGTTGCCAACCACTGCACAAACAGGTCAGGGTTCGCAGGGATTACGTCATGTTGGAGTGATCACGTGTCATTCACCCAAGTGACCAAGTTTCTGATGCATCTGTTTCCTCTGTCAGCTCGTTTCCACAGACTGACCACCATCTGGGTAATAAAAGGTTATTACTCGGCTCCCCAGTTAAATCCCTGTCTGTAATATGCATCAATGACCTGGACGAAATTGTAAATGGGTGCGTTAGAAACATAGAAACGTAGAAAACACACGTCACAATACAGGCCCATCGGCCAAGAAAGCTGCGCCGAACATGTCCTTACCTCAGAACTACCTGGTTTACCCATAGCCCACTATTTTTCTAAGCTCCGTGTCGCCATCCACGAGTCTCTTAAAAGGCCCTATAGATTCCGCCTCCACCACCGCCGCCGGCACCACGCACTCACCACTCTCTGTGTAAAAAATGTACCCCGACATCTCCTCTGTACTTACTTCCAAGTACTTTAAATCTATGCCCTCTCGTGTTAGCCATTTCAGCCCTGGGGATAAGCCTCTGACTATCCACACGATCAATGGCTCTCATTAACTTGTACACCTTTGTCAAGTCACCACTCATCCTCCGCCCCTCCAAGGAGAAAAGGTTGTGTTCACTCAACCTATTCTCATAAAGCATGTCCCCAATCCAGGCAACGTCCTGTAACCTCTGCACCTTTTCTATTGTTTCCACGTCTTTCCTGTGGTGAGGCGACCAGAACTGAGCACAGTGCTCCAAGTGGGGTCAGACCAGAGTCTTATATAACTGTAACATTACCTCTCGGCTCTTAAATGTATATAAATAATCTGAATTAAATTGTAGATGCGTGCGTTGGTAGGTTTACAGATGATCCGCCGACAGGTGGTGCTGTGGAGAGCAGACAAGACTGGCAAATAATTCATTGGGACGTAGATCAGTTACGGATATGGTTTGGAGACCGGGAAGATGGAGCTTAACTCGGACAAACCTAAAATATTGCACCTTAGTAGGTCAAATGAAAGAAGTGACACACTGGCCAAGCCTGCACCCTAAGCAGTGTTGAAACATAGAAACAGAGAAACATAATAGAGACATTCTTGCCTTTAATAGCCGGGGCATTGAGTACAAATGTCAGGGAGTTATGTTGCAATTTTACCAAACTCACTATTTAGTGTGAATCAGGTGTTTTGTCTACAGTTCCGGTGACCACATTATCGGAAGGATGTCAGGGCGTTGGGTATCCCACCAGAGAGGTGTAACAGGACGCTGCTCGGATTCGATGCCATGTGTTACAACGAGAGGTCGGACACCTGGGTGGCTTTCTCTGGAGCGGAGGGGACTCAGGGGAGATCGGACTGATCTCTGGAACGCGTCAGACACCTGTCAGCCTTTCCCAAGTCACGGAATTTGGACTCTCATCGATGACGGCTGACAGTAGATGTAATTGAGAGAGGGAGGGGTGATCGTGCTGGAAGGACAGAGCACCGGATGATGGTTGGGAAGGAGCACTAGTGGTGGTCACGGTGGAATTCACACACACGCTGAATGGTCTCTCCACAGGTCCGCATAAACAGGAGTCGAAAGAGAACTTCGGAAATAGATCGCACCGTAAGATCTGCCTACTCTGCCTCGTTACCTGCGCCCTTATCGCGATAGTGGCCGGGCTCTCGATCTTTGGTGAGTCGAATGGGCTCCGGGTGGTGTCAGACCATAAATAAACAGAGTGGGATGAAATGTTTGCGCAAAAGTTCACAGTGACACAGAATCTCCCCTCACAGTGACGCCGCTGCGATCTTCACCGTGACAACGACACGTTCCTCACCGTGACACTGACACGACCCTCACTATGTCAGCGACACGCCCCTTACCGTGACACAGACGTTATCCTCAATGTAGCATAGAGAAGACCATTATCATTATTATAACAGTACCGGCACACGGTGCACGACAGTAGACTCACCATAAAACCGAAAAACCCCTCACTGTGACACCGACACCCCCAACACCGTGACACCGTCCAGCCCACACCATTACACCAACACCCCCCTCACCGTGACACTTATACACCCCACACCGTTACACTGACACTCCTCTCACAGGGACATCGTCACGACCCTCACTGTGACACCGACAGGCCCCCCACCGTGACATCGTCACGCCTTTCACCGTGTCACGGACACTCTACATCACTGTGACACCGACACTCCCTCACTCTGTGACTTCGACGCTCTCTTCACCTTGACACTTACACACCCCACACCGAAACACTGACACTCCGTTCACTGTGACACCAACACTACCCTCTCCGTCACCCTGATACACCGCTCACTGTGACACCCACACAGTCCTCACTGTAACACTGACGCACCCCTCTGCGTGACACCGACAAACCCTCTCTGTGACAGCAACACACCCATCACTGTGACATCGACACAACCCTCTCCGTGACACTGATACACCCCTCTGCGTGACAGCGCCACTCTCCACACCGTGACACAGTCAAGCCCCTCACTGTGATACCGATAGACCACTCACCTTGACACCGACAGGACTCTCATTGTGACACCAACATTCAACAAACTGTGTCATAGAGAGGCCTATCACTGTGACAGCCACACACCCCTCACTCTGACTCTGACACTCCCTATACCGTGTCACAGACAGGCCCTCACTGTGACACCGACAGGCCCCTCACTGTGACACCCACACACCCCTTACTGTAACACCCACACAGCCCTCACTGTGACACAGACACGCCCGTCACTATGACACCGACACGCACCTCAGTATGACCCCCACACCGTGAAAGCGACACTCCTCGGACCTTGTCACAGACACGCTTCTCACTGTGACACAGAATCTACCCTCATCTGACACAGACGCACAATTCACTGTGACACCGACACACCTCACACCGTGTCACTGACACACCCCTTACTATCACTCTCAGTATCACAGACTCGTCAGTCTCTGATCACCTCCAACCGAAACTACCGGAGACTTTGGGAACAACATCAGGAGATGAACAGGACCCAACGCCAATATCAACAGCAAGTCCATGAGCTGAACTCAACCCTTAAATCCAGGACATTTGAACACTCCCGCCTGGAACTCTCCCAGAGAAACTGTCTAAAGAATATTTCCACCCTCAACAACAACCTCTCCAATCTCGAAAACAACATTACCATCCTCAACTCCGAACTCTCAGAGCTGAATCAAACACACACCGATCTCCGCCATGAATGCAATCAGCTCGAAACAAAGTACAGAATCATCACCGAAACCAAAGATCAGATTTGCCAGTACCTCAACAGGAGAAGAGGTGAGACGACATCCCCCCGTAATCCTCCTCCTCATCACAGGGGGGGGGGGGGTTGAGAGAAGGGGAGGGAGGAAGTGGAGAGCTTCACTCCATCTCTTGCCCCGGGAGAGTGTGATGGGACAGTGTGGAGTGAATTTCATTCTGTGTCTGTTCCTGGGATGGTGTGATGGGATGGGGTGGAGGGAGCTTCAGTCTGTCTCTGACTGTAGAAAGTGTGATGGGGCAGTCTGGCGGGAGCGACATCTAGTGTCTGACCCCAGGAGTGTGTGACGGGACAGTCCGAAGGGAGCGACATCTAGTGTCTGACCCCGGGAGTGCGTGATGCGCATGTCGGACAGAACTTGATTCTGCGTCGGATCCTGACTGTGTGAAGAGATGATGCATAAGAGGCTTCACTCTGCGTTTGACATCAGATCTCTTTGGTAGCTCGGACGAAGCGGGCTTCGCTCTCTGTCTGATCCCAGAAGTGTGTGATGAGCCGGAGTGGAGGGAGCTTTACTCTGTGCCTGACCCCAGACGTGTGTGATGGGACGATGCGCTGGGAGATCCAATCTGTGTTTGACCAGGGGAGTGTGTGATGGGACGGTGTGGAGGGAGCCTGACTCTGTGTCTGACCTCGGGAGTGTGTGATGGGAAGGTGTGGAGGGAGGGTCACTCTGTGTCTGACCTCAGGAGTGTGTGATGGGACGGGGCGCTGTGAGATTCACTCTGTGTCTGACCTCGGGAGTGTGTGATGGGAAGGTGTGGAGGGAGATTCACTCTGTGTCTGACCCCGGGAGTGTGTGACGGGACGGTGTGGAGGGAGATTCACTCTGTGTCTGACCTCGGGAGTGTGTGATGGGAAGGTGTGGAGGGAGGGTCACTCTGTGTCTGACCCCGGGAGTGTGTGATGGGACGGTGCGCTGTGAGATTCACTCTGTGTCTGACCTCGGGAGTGTGTGATGGGAAGGTGTGGAGGGAGATTCACTCTGTGTCTGACCCCGGGAGTGTGTGACGGGACGGTGTGGAGGGAGATTCAGTCTGTGTCTGACCCCGGGAGTGTGTGATGGGACGGTGCGCTGTGAGATTCATTCTGTGTTTGACCGGGGGAGTGTGAAATGGGACGGTGTGGAGGGAGATTGACTTTTTCTTATCCGAGTCGGCGCAACGGGATTAATGGAGGAAGATTCATTGTTTCTTGTTCCTGAGTTTCAGAGCAAACGTGTCCCCTGTACTGGACCGAAGAGGAAGGCTGGTGTTATTTTATATCCATGTCCTTAAAATCTTATGATGGAGCGAGGGAACATTGTTCAAAATTTGATGCAAGGCTCCTCGAAATAAACTCAAACGTGGAAAAGGTATGTTTTACCGTGGGAAGAGATATCTACAATAAAGAACTCCCGGGGTGTGACGCACAGTGGAGTTTCCTTCACACCATCTCACCATACACTGCTGGTTTGAGACACAGGGTGAAGCTCCTTCCACAACGTCCCGTCACAAACTTCCGGGGACAGAGACAGTGAATTTCCCTCAACACTGTTGCATCAAACACGACTGGGATCAGAGACAAAGTGAAGCTCCCTACGCACCGTCCCGTCCACAGTCCCGTGGTCAGTCACCGAGAAGCTCACTCAACGCCGTTCCATCACACACTCCCGGGATTAGACACAGAGTGTATCTCTCTCCGCACCGTCTCATCACACACTCCCGGGGTCAGACACAGAGTGAATCTCCCTGCACACCGTCCCATCAGACACAGAGTGAATCTCGCTGTACACCGTCCCATCACACACTCCCGGGGTCAGACACAGAGTGAAGATCCCCCCGCACTTTCCCATCACTCACTCCTTGAGTCAAACACAGAGTGAATCTCCCTGAACACCATCCAATCACACACTCCCTGGGTCAGACACAGAGTGAATCTCTCTCTGCTCCTTCCCATCACAAACTTCCGGGGTCAGACACACAAAGTGAATCTCCCTCCGCACCGTCCCATCACACACTCCCGGGGTCAGGACTGGGTGATTTCCCCTCTGTACCGTCCCTTTACATGGACAGGCATTGAGAGAGACTGGTTCTAAACATTAATGAAGGGATTTAATTTCACAGAATTTTGTTTCCAATGATGTCACTCGATACACAGCGTACTGGATTGGAAAATGCGCAAACAGGTGAATTTGGACTGTTGCTGGTCTGTGATGTGGGAGTGGGTCACTGGTGTTAGTTTGTTGACTGACACAGCGTTGTCGGGAGAGGGCTGTGCAGTGAGATTAATTTGGGAACTGACTCGGGATTTTAGGAAAGAGCGGTGCAGTGGGATTCATACGGCGATGTATTCGGGGCTGTGGGGAGAGCAGGGTTTCATGGGATTAGTTCAGAGACTGACATGGGGCTGTGAGGACATGAGTCGGATTAGTTTGGCGACGGTCACCGGTTGTCTGCTGACTCTGTTGAAATTGTTTTAACCTCTGATAGGAACGTCGCCTCTTATCTTCTGTACAAGGTGAGCTATGGATGGGCCACCTGCAGTAAGTGCGACTCGTACGCATGGAGTTACGATTGCAAAGGGGAATACAGATTCATCTGCGAGAAGTCTGCATATTTATACCTGGATATTCCTGAGGAGATCCAAGGTCTCTGTCAATAGCCTGTCGGGCCGACTTCAATCAAGTGACTACACCCCACTTCTCCCCATTCAATCTACCCCACTCTGAAACCCTCATAATTTCATACCCTCTCACCCTCTCTGCCCCTCCCTGCTACCCTATTTTCCTCCTCTACTCGCATCCACATTGCCCCCACTAACCCCTCTCCCCATCTGAACTACTCTTCTCCCCTCCAGGCCCCGCTCTCTCCTTCTTTCCCCATTTATTCCCCCTTTCCACCCTTCTTCTCTCCCTGTCCTTCTTATTCCTAACTCATTCCGCTTCTTCCCCTTCCTCTCCACCTCCGACCCCATTTTCCGCCTCTCCTCTCTCGGTTCCCTCCACCCATCTCGCCTCAATTCTGTGAGCACTGGCCCTCAGTTCACCAACCCAGGGGGAAAAGATTGTGCACATTCACCCTATCTGTGCCTCTCCTGGCTTCATACTTACGCTCCAAGGAACAAAGTCCGATCCTTCTTGCCTTCTCTCCAGAACTCAGACCCTCGAGTCCCGGAAACATCCTCCTAAATCTCCCTCTGCACTCTTTCCAGCTCAGTGGCATCTTTCCTGCAGCGGGGCGACCAGAACTGAACATCGTACTCCCAGCGCGGCCTCACCGACCTTTTGTACAACCACAACGTGGCTTCAGCGCGGTGCAAAGATGTAAAAATCTCGAAAATTGGGAAAATTAATAAATACTGCAAAGTGGTGATTACCGAGAGAGTGTTAAAGTGTTCAGGGAGCGTTCGCAATCTGATGGCGGAGAGGAAAGAACTGTTTGTAAATTGTTGAGTTTCCCGGCTCCTGTACCCCTCCCCGATGGGACCGATGAGCACAGGGCATTTCCCGGCCGAAGAGGGTCCTCACTGATGGATGCGGTCTTCCCGAGGCATTCCTTCTTGAACATGTCCTCGATGGAGGGGACCGTTGTGCCCGTGATGGAGCTGGCTGAGTCTAGAACCTTCTATGGCCCATGGCGACCCTCTGCGTTGCAGCGTCCACACCAGGCAGCCATGCGACAAGCCAGAATGCTCGACACCGTAGATCCCTAGAAATGTGCGAGTCTGGTATGATGTTAAAACCACTATCTTCATTGGTAACTACATATAATGTAATAACTTTAACAAGATAAACAAAAGTTAACGGTGTTATGTGTAGATAAGTGTGTAATTATAACTATTGAGTTTGGGGGAAAAGGCTTAGAGTCTTCAGATGGAAAAGCAGGAATGTTCAGTAATCCACGAAATAAATTATGGGAGAGAGACATTTGTAATCCAAGGTAAAACGTAGAGAAAAGTTAAGTACAAAATATTCCACAGGGTTCACGCTGGTAAAACGAGATAACAGTCGCCGTAGGTCTTGTCCGACGTGTCTTTCCAAATGCACATAGGAATTATTACCGATAGTGACCTGTCACGGGAATATCGTTTTCCAGCGGTTACCACACAGCATATCCAGGCAACCTAAAATCCACTGCTATAGATCCTACGAAATGACAATCATACATTCATTGTGCACTGTGTGCCGATGTTTAAAACATCCTTCTGGGCACAGGAGATTTCCAAGCCTCAGCTGCGACAAGCTGAAGGTACCGGGGTCCCCACCCTTTCCCTCTCTCTATTACGACTGAAGGTCTCTCTCTCTCTCACTGTGTTTAATCTGCACAAACCACGGCAGCCAGTGACTGACGTCATAATCCCGCCTCCTTCAGGCGCTCTTAAAGCGATAAACACAGTCAATGAAACCTGGGGGTTCGTAACAACACCGACCCATAACACACTGATAGGGTTAGATAGAATGCGAAGCTCCCTCCACACCGTCCCATCACACTCTCCCGTGGTCAGACACAGAGTGAATCTCCCTCCGCACTGTACCATCACACACTCCCGGGGTCAGACACAGAGTGAAGCTCCCTCCACACCGTCCCATCACACTCTCCCGGGATCAGACACAGAGTGAATCTCCCTCCACACTGTCCCATCACACTCTCCCGTGGTCAGACACAGAGTGAATCTCCCTCCGCACGGTCCCATCACACTCTCCCGGGGACAGACACACAGTGAATCTCCCTCCACACTGTCCCATCACACAATCCCGGCGTCAGACACAAAGTTAATCTCCTCCACGCCATCCCATCACACACTACCGGGGTCAGATACAGGGTGAAACTTCCTCCACCCCGTCTCATCATACAGTCCCGCATTCAGACACAGAATGAAGCCTCCTCCAGACCATCCTTTTACACAATTTGGTGGTCAAACACAAAGGGTGCAGCTCCCTCCGCACTCTCCCTTCCCCCCACTTCTGTTGTAATAATCTGAGAGAGACTCCGTAAATTGTTTTCCATTTTCGCATTAATCAAGGGAATTTAATTTCACAGAGTGTTGTTAGCACGCTCATTTCATCCTTATCCACGCATACTGGATTGGAAAATGCGAAAAAGGGTAAGATTTGGACTGATCTGTTGGGTTAGAATTAGGGAACGACACAATACTGACGGGAGAAAATTGGATTAGTTTACGGACTGAAATATGTTTGTGGGAAGAAGTGGACCATCGGGATTGTTTGTAGACCGTACGAGGTCTCGGGAGAGGGTGGTACAATGGGAATATTTTGGGGAACGATACGTGTCTGTCGAGGAAGGGTAGGGCTGTGGGAATATCTTGAGGACTGGCAGGGACTCTGGGGAGGATCAGTACTCTGGGATTATTTTGCTGACTGACGCAGGGCTGTAGGAATGCAAGACGCAGCGGAATTAGTTTAGAGAGGGACACGAAGTTATGGGGAGATGGGTGGAACGTGGCACTGAACTGATTTGTGAGAAAACCGTTGGGCAGCTGGACTTCTTTGGCGCAGGTGTGACCTGTACCAAAACGACGAGTTGCACTTGAATCCTAGGGGGACCAATATCCTGGCGGGGAGATTTGCGAAGGCTACTGGGGAGACTTTAAGATAGAATGGTTAGGGGGTAGGAGGCGAATTGAAGAGACTAGGATAGAGGAGGTTAGTTCACAATTAGAGAAAACTAGTAGACAGTGTGTGAGGGAGGATAGACAGGGGAGAGCGAAGGGTAACACACAGACCGTAGGGGAGGAGGAACAAAAAGATAGCAAAGTTGTTTTGCACTATTAGGGATAAACTGAGAGTAACATGTGGAGAGTTTCTGAAATGCATCTATTTTAATGCTAGGAGCATTGTGAACAAGGTGGATAGTTTAGAGCTGGATTGATTCATGGAAATATGATGTTGTAGCTATTAGCGAAACATGTTGCAGAAGGGGTGTGATTGACAACTAAATATTCCTGGATTTCGTTGCTTCAGGTGTGATAGAATCGGAGGGACAAGAGGGGGAGGTGTTGCTTTGCTTGTCAGAGAAAATATTACAGCGGTTTTTTGGCACGATAGATTAGAGATCGAACATGATTTACTCGTCGGTAGCTACAAGATAGAAACTACAGGATAGAAACATGCACTGAGCTCATCTGCCTTTCGTACAATACTTTCAGCATTGAAACGCACTCAGCTCATAACATGAGACCCAGCAGGCTCAACCTTTTACTTCCTGACTTTGACTGAGATCTTAACAACATCTGTCCCAATAACCACTCCACTATCGGTTCTGGCATTCTGCTTTCATCCCTTTGGATCTGTAGATTAAACCGTTTCACTCTTCCTCTTATATGAAAACTTCCAGCTGAGTTATTGATTCCCGTCCAGTTCAGGTGTAAACTGAGAGAGTTGCTCAGGACAGAGAAAATGAAGGACTGCGCAATGTGGGGTGGTGTCACGTGGTCTCCGGGCAGGAGTATGTGCTGCCCCCCAGTGTTCGCTCGGCAGATAACAAGCTCTGTTATGGTCTTCTACGGATTTCAGTGGTAGTCAGTGGACCCAGAGCTGCAGGCTGCGTTGTCGTCTATTTTTATATATCCGCCCACAGAATCTCTTTTCTGTCCCGTAAAATGAACCCCCCATTTCGGAAACAACAGGAATTCTGCAGATGCTAGAAATTCAAGCAACACACATCAAAGTTGCTGGTGAACGCAGCGAATGTACCTCTTCCTGGAGATGCTGCCCGGCTGCTGCGTTCACCAGTAACTTTGATGTGTGTTCCCCCATCTCGGTTTCCCTGCCGTCCCACGTCCTGCAAGCAGAGCATTCAACTCTCCTTCCAGGGATGCCTACTGCTCTCATTGTGCAATTACAAAGAAAGAAACAATAAATAATCTAGAAACAAACCTACCAATGTTAGTCCCAGTCTTATTTTTATTTGTCCTTGCTCATGAATCCGTTTCACCAATTGGTTGTTGTTCAAAAAAAAAAAAAAAATCTCGAGGCGCTGCTTTTTCATGCACACACAGTGGCATGCAAAAATTTGGGCTTAATTAGTGAAAATTTCTGTTATTGTGAATATCTAACCGAGTAAAAGATGCCCTGATTTCCAAAAGGCATAAAGATAAAGATGACACATCTATTTAATATTTAAAGCAATATTACTTTTTTTTTATTTTCATCTTTTATAGCTTAAAAAGAACAAAAAAAAAAAAAAGAGGAAAAGGGCCCGAAGCTAAAGTTTGGGCATCCTGCATGGTCCGTACTTGTAACACCCCCTTTAGCAAGTATCACAGCATGTAAACGCTTTTTATTGCCAGCTAAAAGCCCTTCAATTCTTCTTCGGGGGATTTTCACCCATTCTTCCTTGCAAAAGGCTTCTAATTCTGTGACATTATCGGGCTATCTTGTATGCACCGCTCTTTTGAGGTCTATCCACTGATTTTCCATGATGTTTAGGTCAGGGGACTGTGAGGGCCATGGCAAAACCTCCAGCTTCCGCCTCTTGAGATAGTCCATTGTGGATTTTGAGGTGTGCTTAGGATCATTATCCTGTTTTAAGTTATCCTCTTTTCATCTTCAGCATTTTTATTGACAGTGTGATGTTTTCTTCCAGAATTTGCTAGTATTTAATTGAATTAATTCTTCCATCTACCAGTGAAATGTTCCGCGTGCCACTAGCTGCAACGGAGCCCAAAGCGTGATCGATCCACACTCGGGCTTAACAGTTGGAGAAGTGTTTTTTTCATGAATTTCTGCCCCCTTTCTTGCCAGAAATACCATTTTTTCCTGGCGGCCAAAAAGTTCTATTTTAAGGTCATCTGTCCACAGGACTGGTTTGCAAAATGCATCAGGCTTGTTAGATGATCCTGTGCAAACTTCTCACGCTGCATTTTGTGTTGACGACACAGATAAAGATTTTTACTGATAACGCTTCCATGAATGTCATATTTGTGCAGATGTCGCTGCACAGTAGAACAGTGCACCGCCAATCCCAAGTTTGCTAAACCTTTCTGAAGGTCTTTTGCAGGCAATCGGCGGTTTTGATTTGCCTTTCCAGCAATGCTACGAGCAGTTCTCCCAGATTTTTTTCTTGGTCTTCCAGATCTCAAATTTACCAGCACCGTTCCTGTTCAATGCCGTTTCTTAATTACATTACGAACTGAGGAAACGGCTACCTGAAAACGCTTTGATATCTTCCTACAGTCTTCTCCTGCTTTTCGGGCATCAATTATTTTAATTATCTGACAGCTAGGCAGGTGATTCGAGGAGCCAATGGCTCCTGATTGTTAGGGCAAGGTTTGAGGAATCAGTGTATTTATAAAGCTTTTAAACTTGCATAACCTGGACTTTACTGACGATGATTATGAACGATGATTAATTTGTGGGACCCCAGTTGTTTACATATATATTAATGACTTGCATGAGGGAATTAAATGCAGCATCTCCAAGTTTGCGGATGACACGAAGCTGGGTAGCAGTGTTAGCTGTGAAGAGGATGCTAAGAGGATGCAGAGTGACTTGGATAGGTTGGGTGAGTGGGCAAATTCATGGCAGATGCAATTTAATGTGGATAAATGTGAAGTTATCCACTTTGGTGGCAAACATAGGAAAACAGATTATTATCTGAGTGGTGGCCGATTAGGAAAAGGGGAGGTGCAACGAGACCTGGGTGTCATTATACACCAGTCATTGAAAGTGGGCATGCAGATATAGCAGCTGGTGAAAAGGGCAAATGGTATGCTGGCATTTATAGCGAGAGGATTCGAGTACAGGAGAAGGGAGGTACTACTGCAGTTGTACAAGGCCTTAGTGAGACCACACCTGGAGTATTGTGTGCAGTTTTGGTCCCCTAATCTGAGGAAAGACATCCTTGCCATAGAGGGAGTACAAAGAAGGTTCACCAGATTGATTCCTGGGATGGCAGGACTTTCATATGAAGAAAGACTGGATGAACTGGGCTTGTACTCGTTGGAATTTAGAAGATTGAGGGGGGATCTGATTGAAACGTATAAAATCCTAAAGAGATTGGACAGGCTAGATGCAGGAAGATTGTTCTCGATGTTGGGGAAGTCCAGAACGAGGGGTCACAGTTTGAGGATAATGGGGAAGCCTTTTAGGACCGCGATGAAGAAAAACTTCTTCACACAGGGAATGGTGAATCTGTGGAATTCTCTGCCACAGGAAACAGTTGAGGCCAGTTCATTGGCTATATTTAAGAGGGAGTTAGATATGGCCCTTGTGGCTACGGGGATCGGGGATATGGAGGGAAGGCTGGTGCAGGGTTCTGAGTTGGATGATCAGCCATGATCATAATAAATGGCGGTGCAGGCTCGAAGGGCCGAATGGCCTACTCCAGCACCTATTTTCTATGTTTCTATGTTTAATAAGCCATAGCGCTGACAAGCTAATTGAAGTATGAGACCTGGGTAAAAGTTATCTGAGAGCTCAGAACACTTGGGATGCTGAAATGTTTGCATGGTGCTCCTTTCATTTCGTTTACTCTAAAACTCCACAAAACAAAAATAATACACTAATCTTATTTAAAATGTTGAAAATAATGTTTCATCTTTGTCTTCATGACTTTTGGAGATTGGTTCATTTTCTACTCACTAAACTATTCACAGTAACACACATTTTTACAAGGGATGTCCAAACTTTTGCATTCCACTGCATTTGTCCAACTCCAGATCTCTTTTTGGAGGCAGTCCCGACGCCAAAATTATAAGAATCGATCACTCCATCAGACAGACACAGAGGGAACTCCCTCCATACCATCCCATCGCACATTCCCCAAATCATAGAGTGGAACTCCCTCCGCAGCGTCTCGTCACACACTCCCGGGATCAGACACACAGTGAAGCTCCCTCCACACCGTTTCATCAGACATTGCATGCTACAGACACAGAGTGAAACTCTGCTTCACCGTCCCCTCACACAGTCGTTGTTCAGACATAACCCTCAGCCAGAGCGTGGGCAATCTGCGGAATTGAAAGTCTCAGGCAGCCGTGGAGGTCCGGGCATTTGGGGATATTTAAGGCAGAGTTTTAAAGATTCTTGATGAGTCAGGGCAGGAAAGGAGACAGGGAGAAGGCGGGAGATTTGGGGCTGAGAAGGAAATGGATCAGCCGTGAAAAAATCGCGACTGGACTCAATGGCCTAATTCTGCTCCTACGTCGCATCGACTTATCTGAAGTTCCTGGGTTCCTGGCTGTCAGCAACTCAGACGATGTAGAGTGGGCCGAACACGTTCATGCAAACACGAATGTATCCGACAGTACAGGACAAGCATGCAGGTTTCCGCAATTCCTTTTCCCAGAGTTTGGTGAAGTCTCATTATTTTTGAGACTCAGACTTACAATTATTCCCTGCCACATTCCTGCAGGGGAAGTCTGTACTTAAAGGCCTCTTGCTGAGCACTCGGTGCTAAACCGCAAGAGTTACGTTTACAGTCTTACTGTCTGTGATGTCTTTCCATTGGCCTCGTGCCGCCGAGTTTATTTCGAGTCGATGCATGTGTTAATTCCAGACGTTACTAGTAAGTCTATCGTTAAAGGACTCTAGCTGAGCACTCAGTGCTCAATCGTAAGAGTTACGTTTCCAGTCCTACTGTTTGTGATGCCGTCCGATTCATTCCTTGCTGTCTCCTTTATTTCGAGTTAGAGTTAATTCCAGACCTCACTCTGCATTTGAGTACAACAGCATCCATAGCTGTCTCGTTACAGAAGGGATCACAGCTTTAGGAGTGTGAGCAGATGTGGGGTCTCATTGACGATGAGGAAATTTCAATGGATGTACGTTGGAGATCATTCTGTCTTGTCGGATCGCCTCCTGGTGTGGAGGCTGAAACGCACAGAATCGAAAGAGGCTCCGGAGGATTCCTAGCTCAGCCAACACTCTGGCAGTCTCACCCCTCCCCACAACCGTGGACAGTTTCGTAAGGCGATGCCTCGAGAAGGCCGCATCCATCACTCTGGACCCCCACCACCCCGGAGAAGCCCTCTGCCCGTTACTAATATCAAGGAGGAGTCACAGGAGCCTGAACACCCACACACTACGATTCAGGAGCAGCTCCTTCCTCTGAGCCGTCACATATTTGAATACATGAGCACCAAAATCGACATTTTTGCTACATTTATTAATATGTTGCATTACACATTACTTGCCATATTTGACTGAATGAGCGACATGTTTGCGGTATTTATTAATATTTGTAATTTACATTATTTTAACATATTTGCACCGCACTGATACTGCAAAAGAAAAAAAAAATCCAGGCCGTATAAGTTTCAGATAATAAATGAAATAGCGATTCCGGTGGGAAACTTACGATACGAGTGGGCAGGGCACTTGTCACGCTGGCCTTCACCAGTCAGGGCACTGAGTACAGGAGCCGGGAGGTCACATTGCAGTGTACAAGACGACGGTGAGGCGGCACACAGTTCTGGTCGCCCTACTCCAGGAAAATGCCTGAGAGATGGAAAGACTCCAGAGTGAGATTTACGGCGATATTTCAGGGACTTGGGGGACTGAGTCATGGAGAGAGGGAGGGAAGGGTGGTACTTTATTCCCGGGAGCGTAGTTGTAATTTTACAGAGTTGCATAAACCCAAGACGGGCAGAGACAGAGTGCAGGCGCACAGACTTTTTTACCCTGGGTCGGGGTATCGAAAACCAGACGGCTCAGGGTGGAAGTGAGAGTGGGTGAACAGGAGAAAGAAAAACTGATCTGGGAGGCGGAGGGTGTGCACAGAACGGGGAGGGGGAGAGAGAGAATTGGGTAGAGGGGTGCAGAAACAGGGAGAGAGGGTAAAGAATTGGGTAGCGGGAGCGGCGAAAGAGCGGGCGAAGAAATTGCGAGAGAGTGCCGAGAGAGAGAGAGAGAAAGAGAGAGAGCAAGCGTAACTGGGGAAGAGCGGGGCGGGGTGGGGAAATGATGAGAAATAAGTGGATAGATGGGTAGAGAGGTTTCACGGTGTCTGAGAATGGGAGTGCACAATGAGTGGGAGGATAGGGTAGGAGGGAGCGGCAGTGAGGGTGGGGAGGGAATTTCGGATGATGGATGGAGGGAGAGTGGAAGAGAGAGAAGGAGGAAAACAGGGGGTAGTCCCGTGACTCATGAAGCCCCCACTGCTTGTTGGCACAGATCCTGGATGTTTTCAGGATTAGCTGGGTATAAAGGTGTAGACTTCTCGCAGATGAAACGACGATCACGATGGCAAGGGTAGTTCCTTCCTCTCCGTTGGCACTGAATGCAGACGGGTGTTCCAGAGGACACGTAGTACAGCAAACCAGAGCCCACTTTTCTATCAATGAAGGTTAAAAAATTTCAACACAGACAAAACAGCGCAGCAGTAAACCGCAGACCTTCGCGAAACTAATCTCGTTAAACAGCGCTCTCCTCACAGCCCTGAGACCGTCCCCAAACTAATCACACTGACCCAATCAGTCCGGACAGCCCTGTGTCAGTCTCCAAACTAATGTTACAACACCGCGGACTCCTCACAGCCTGCGTTCCGTCGCCAGACTAATCCCACTGACCCACTTTCTCTTCACAGTGCTGTATCAGTCCCCATACGAATCCAGCAGACGAAATCTACCTTGCCCCCAAATCTATTTCCGTCCCCAAACAAATCCCCCTGTCCAACCCTCTCCACACAGCCTTATGACAGTCCCGAAATGAACCCCTAGGGCCTGCTTTCTTCCCGCAAAACTTTGGCGTTTCCCAAATTAATCCCATGGACCCTTCCTCTCCTAACAGCTTCGTGTCAGCATCCAAACTAATCCCACTGCACCGCCCTCAACCCACAGACACGGGTCCGTCGCAAAATTTGTACCACTGACAAACCCTCTCCCAAAGCCCTGCTTTAGTCCACAAACGAATCCCACTGACCCACTCTTTGCACACAGTCTCCAGACTCATTCAATTGTCCCACTCTCTCCCCTCAGATCTCTGTCAGTCCCTAAAGTAATCCCGCTGCCCAACTGTTCTTTCACAAATCAGCTCAGTCCCAAGTTTCCTCCATCTCCCCATAATTTCGTGTCACTCTCGAAATTAATTCCGGTGCATCTCGCACTCCCCACAGCCCTGCGTCAGTCAGCAAAATAATGCCAGGGTACTGATCTCTCCCTAGAGTTCCTGCCAGTCCTCAAGATGTCCCCAGTGCCCTACCCTTCCTCGACAGACACGAGTCATTCCCCAAAATATTCCCATTGTGCCTCCCTCACCTGACAACCTCGGACAGACTTCAAACAATCCCAGTGGCACCGCTTCTTCCCACAAACCTATTTCAGCCCGTAAACTGATCCAATTTTCTCCCGTCAGTACCGTGTCATCCCCAAACTCTCACCCCGCAGATCAGTCCAAATCTTACCCTCTTTCGCATTTTCCAATCCAGTATACAGGGATATGGGAGGCAAGAGCGCGGAAAACAAAACTCTGTGAAATTAAATTCATTTGATTAATGCCTAGAATAGGAAACTATTTACGGAGCCTCTCTTGGATTATTACAACAGGAGTGTGTGAAGGGAGACTGCGGAGGGAGATTCACTCTGTGTCTGACCCCGGTAATGTGTGATGGGAAGGTGCGCAGGCGGCTTCATTCTGTGTCTGACCCCGGGAGTGTGCGATGAGACGGAGTGGAGGGAGGTTCACTCTGTGTATGACCCCGGGAGTGTGCGATGAGACGGAGTGGAGGAAGCTTCACTATTTACAGGGACCACCACTGTTCTTCTCATCCTGGTAAACGTTGGGAGCTGTGTGAATATCTCTTCTCGTGCTGTGACACTTACCGCTTCTTCCTGTGAATTGATTTCGAGAAGCCTTGAATCAAAGTTTGAACACTCTTGCCTAGCTCCAACGTAAGATGTTTCAAACGTGGAGAAGAAATAACACCGTCTTCATGTCTGAACCAATCCTTCGAACATTTTTCCACTGAAAAGCAGGAATAAAGACAAATCAATCTCCATCCACACCGTCCCATCACACACTCCCGGGGTCACACACAGAGGGAATCTCCCTCCATACTGCCCCATCACACATTCCCGGGGTCAGACACAGAGTGAATCCCCCTCCGCACCGGCCCATCACACACTCCCTTGTTCAGTCACAGAGTGAATCTCCCTCGACATCGGCCCATCACACATTCCTGGGGTCAGACACCGGGTGACTCTCCCTCAACACAGACCCGTCACACAGAGGTCAGACGCAGAGCGACGCACCCACCATGCCGTCTTATCACACACTTCCATGGTCAGATATACAGAACAAAAATCCTTCCACTCTCTTTTATCACACACACCCAGGGTCCTATTTATTGGTCTATCTCTTTGACGAATCTGTGATATGAGAGAGGCGGTGAAGGATGTTCATAGTTAACCCTGATGCATCAGTCATCGTCACGGTGCGGTTTTTGGTTTATCTGTGTTACCCTGAGGTACTGTGCGGTTCATGTTGAGAAGGGTGTAGTGTTACGGTGAGTGGTGTGTCCGTGTCACGTTGACGATTGTTACAGAGAGACGGTGTGTTTGATTCGTGTCACAGTGCGAGGCGTACCACGGTTTGGGACGTGTCGATGTCCATGTGACAGGTGTGCTGGTATCACAGGCAGTGATGTCAGTGCCACTGTGAGTTGCGAGTCGGCCTCAGTGGTACAGTGATGATTCATTCAGTGTCACAGTGCGGTAAATGTAGGTTTTGTTTTGAGGGGCGTGTCTGTGACACTGTGATAGATGTTTCTGTGTCCTGATGAGATGTGTACCGGGTCTCGGTGAGATGTACCTGGATGTTACGTTGAGGGATATATTGGGATCTCAGTGAGGAGTTTGTCGTGATCGCTGTGAGTGGAGTGCGTGTGTGTGTGTGTGTGTGTGTCTGTGTGTGTATGTGTGTGTGTGTTTGTGTGTGTTCCTTTCTCTGTTTCTTACCCCCAATTCTCCCCCTTTATCTTCCTCCCTCCCCCCCCCCTCTCTCTCTCTCTCTCTCTCTCTCTCTCTCTCTCTCTCTCTCTCTCTCTCTCTCTCTATCTCTCGCATGAGGAGGTGGTGAGAAGGCGATGATGTTGCCTCACCTCTGTTACTGGTCAGGAATTGGCAGATTTGAACCTTGGTTCCGCTGACAGTTCTGAGCTTCCTTTCGAAGATGGAGATGTGGTTGTTGAGGACAGAAAGATTCTGGAGACAGGCGCCATGGGAGAGATTCAGACGGGAGTTCTCGGATGTCTTGGATTCAAGTCTTAACTTCAGCTCATGGACCTGATGTCGATATTGGATCTGTGTCCTCTTCATCTCCTGATACTGCTCCCAAAGTAGCTGGTAATCTCGGTAGGAGGTGATCTGAGACTGATGAATCTGTGACACTGAGAGAGATGTTGAAGGACGGTTAGAGTTTACACTGACCCGTGAGTCGGCGTCACGGTGCTGGGCGGGACGCAGTGGTGGTGTGTCAGTGACACGGTGCGGTGCTGTTCATGTCCAGCAGCGTATAAGTGTCACGGTGACGAGTGTTGCAGTGAAAGTGTGTTACTTTCGTGTCACAGCGAGAGGCGTGATTCAATCGCGGTGGAGATCGTGTATATATCATAGTTGCAGGTGTGTTGGACTTACAGCGAGGGACGTCTGCGCTACCGTGACGTGCGTGTCTGTGTCACACTGACCGGCACGTCAGTGTCCCGATAAGAGTTTTGTTGGCGTTACGATGGGGGCTGTGTAAGTATCACGGTGACTCTCACAGTGGGGGACTTGTCCGTGTTGCGGTGAGAGACGTGTCGGTGTCACTGTGACGTGTGTTTCGGTATCGCCTTGAGAAGTGAGTCAGTCAGGGGCATGTCGATGTCACAGTGAGGGTTACGTTGCTATCACTGTGAGTGCTATGTCTGTGTCACGGTGAGGGCCGTAAGCGTGTCGGGTACAGGGGCGTGCCCGTGTTACGGTGACAGGATCGTTGCTGTTAAGGTGAATGGCGTGTCGGTGTCAGGATGAGTCCTGATTGTGTAACGGTAACGGCCGTGTCATTGTCACGATTCGAGGTGTGTCAGGTTTCCGGCGAGAGGTGCTTCGGTGTTACGGTGAGGGGTGTGTCTGTGTTACGTTCAGGGGCGTGTCGTCATCACTGTGAGACTTTACGCTAACATGTTATTGCACTCTGCTTGTTTACTGCCGGACTCCACCCGGAGCCCGTTCGACTCACCGTAGATCAAGAGCCCGGTCACTATCGCGACAAGAATGGTCGTAACGGGGCAGAGTAGGCAGATATTAAGGTACGATCTATTTCCGATGTTCTCTTTCGGCTGCTGTTTATGCGTACCTGTAAAGAGACCATTCAGCGTGTGCGTGAATTCAGCCGTCTCCCCCAGTGGTACTTCCTTCCAGCCACCATCCGCACTCTCTCCTTCCACCACGATCAACCCCTCCCTCTCTCACTCCCATCTACTTTTATCCGTCATTGCTGTGAGTTCAAATTCCTTGTCTCGGTAATTGCTGAAAGCGTCTGCCTGATTCTATAGATTTTCGTTTCTCTCTCTAAGGTAATCCATGAAGTTACAGTCGTGGATCTTGACTATGGGAACATAATTTTGACTTTTGACTAGGTCCCGCAGGGAGATTTATCCAGAGGATTATGATATATGGGATCCACGGGGGTATTTGCCGTTTCGATTCAGAGTTTATTAGTCTTCACAGTTGTATTATTCTTTGCCCGCTTTGTTGTTGTTTTTTTGTTCCAGACATATGATGTATAGACGTTGGAAACATATATTCCTCAATAGACTCATCTGATCCTTGCTTCCTAAACCTCATGTATGCTGCCTTCCAGCTGACTAGATTTTCCACCTCACTGGTCACCCATGGTTCCTTCACCCTACCATTCTTTATGTTCGTCACCGGGACAATGGTATCCCTAAAATCCCGCAAGAAACCTCTAAACATCGACCACATGTCCATAGTACATTTCCCTGCAAAAGCATCATCCCAATTCACACCCACAAGTTCCAGGTTTATAGCCTCATAATTTGCCTTTCCCCAATTAAAAAAATGTCCCGTCCTCTCTGATTCTATCCTTTTCCAAATAATGCTAAAGGCCAGGGAGCGGTGGTCACTGTCCCCCAGACGCTCACCCACTGAGAGATCTGTGACCTGACCCGGTTCATTACCTAGTACTAAGTCTAGTCTGGTATTCCCCCTGGTCGGCCTGTCCACATACTGTGACAGGAATCACTCTTGGACACACTTAACAAACTCTGCCCCATCTAAACCCTTGGAACTAATCAGGTGCCAATCAATATTAGGGAAGTTAAAGTCACCCATGATAACAACCCTGTTATTTTTGCAGCTTTCCAAAATCTGCCCCCCAATCTGCTCCGCTGTACCTCTGCTGCTACCAGGGGGCCTATAGAATACCCCCAGTAGAATAACTGCTCCCTTTCTGTTCCTGACTTCCACACATATTGACTCAAAAGAGAATCTTGCTACATTGACCACACTTTCTGTATCTGTAATACTATCTCTGACCAGTAATGCCGCCCCTCCTCCCCTTTTTCCGCCCTCTCTATCCCTTTCAAAGCACTGAAATCCAGGAATATTGAGAATCCATTCCTGCCCTGGTGCCAGCCAAGTTTC